>NW_022958948.1:0-267 GCF_012274545.1 Fukomys damarensis | reverse complement strand
GTAATAGCATAATAGAAGCGCGCCCTCTGCTGTCTTGACAAAGACATCGCCACAAGTGGAAGACGGCTTCCTTAACTTTTCCAGTCATCCTTCATCGCAAATAAATGATAATGAAATGGAACCAAGGTATGTTAGCATAGTCGAATACAGTCAAACATAGTCGTATCATAGGGACTAAAAAGAGAAAATGTAAATGTTCCTTGCGCTTACATCGCTTTTTCTCATTCTTAAGGACTTTATGAAGGATCAGCTCTCTTCAAGATCTCT
>NW_022958947.1:0-215 GCF_012274545.1 Fukomys damarensis | reverse complement strand
ATGAGATAATAAAATCTCTCAGTGTCTAGCACATACTATGCAGCTAAATAATGGCAGTCTCTTCCCTCTTACCTATTGATAGTTACCTAATAAGGAATAGGACTTTGAGGGTCTCAGATATGGGGCACAGAGGACCGGCAGATAAGGCTCTCCTTCAGCCTGAAGGGATAGCACAGTGGGAAACTGGAAGTCCTAGATATAATAGTGTATGTGCT
>NW_022958946.1:0-1126 GCF_012274545.1 Fukomys damarensis | reverse complement strand
TTTTTTTTTTTACAGTTTATTGACATATAATTGATAATAAAAAATAAACTGTTTCATTGAAGTGTGTAATTGGAGCCAGGCCCAGTAGCACGCGCCTCTAATCCCAGCATTCTGGGAGCCTGACAGAGGAGGATGAAATGTTCTAGCTCAGTCTGGGCCACTGACCAACTTGGAGAAAACCTAAACCTGTTTCAAGACAAAGACTGTGGGTTCAATCCCCAATACCACATGCGCATAATGTGCACGATCTGTTAAGTTTCTTTATACCCGTCACCTTCATGCTTTTCTTTTGCCACCTTTGTCATCGTTTCCCCCTTTCTCTGCCTCATTCCCAGGCAACCAATCGATCTGCTCCTTTTGTGGTGGCTTAGTTTGCAGTATCCAGGATTTGCTATTAAGGACATCCACCATCGTGTGCTCTCTCTGACCGTTTCCCTTTACTTCACATCGCTCCCTTCGGATTCATCCGCGCCATTGCCCCTGACCCTCGATCCAGCCTCTTCATTGCTGAGTAGTGTTCCACCACAGGGGTAGGCCACAGCTTCTCCCTCTGTGTCGTTGTGCTCGGGCACTGTGCCGTTATCCGCCTCGGAGTCTCCAAAAAGAAAGCTGGTGTAAACCTTTGGAAGCACTTTGATTCAGAAGCCGAAGGGAAGCGAGAATAAATGCGCTGGGACGCAGAGAAATTTTGAAATGCAAGAGATGACAGGAGGCATTGGTTCTGCGTCACCTTCATTTTCCCTTTTTCGGAGGTGTGACATGCATGAGCAGGCGAGGGCAAGAGCAGTTCGGAAACAAGAGCAGGATTTGGGAATTTGGACAGACATTCTAGGTAACCCCCGAAGTATTTGAAGGGCAGTGAGTACTTGAGTGTGGAAAGTACGTGTAGAACAGGGCTTATTTGACCGTTACTTTGTCTTCTCTGGGGATATTGGAGTGGTTAGGATGTTGCAGGACAGATAGTCATTATAGGCTTAAGCAGGTCAGTTTGGGGCCAATCCCAAAGGTAGGTTGTGGACTTCTGTTGTTCACTGACAGCAGTGAACTTCTGAAACCATGCAAGGGACCGCCTTGCTTCTGGCTACATGGAATGGTTATACACACACTGATCTCTCTGGCCAAAAAG
>NW_022958945.1:0-417 GCF_012274545.1 Fukomys damarensis | reverse complement strand
CTCTGGGCTCTCCTTGACCTGAGGGTTTGTGTTGAAAGTCTGATGGGATTCTGATGGGCTTTCTTTTGCATATGATTTGTTTCTTTTCTCTAACTGCTCATAGTACTTTGTTCTTCTGTTGGTTTTCTGGAATCTTGACTATTATGTCTAGGTGTAGATTTTTTTTTATCATGACTAGTTGGAGTCCTGTATGTCTCACGTATCTCTATGTCAAGTTCTTTTGCTCTATTTGGAAAGTTTATTTCATTAATTCTGTGAACAGTTTTTTTTATATCATTTGTACTTTCTCCTTTTTTTTTGTGAACTCCTATCAATTGTATATTATTCTTGTTCACATCATCTAGGAGCTTTTGGCTAGATAAGGCCCAAGTTCTTTTCAAACAGGCAGCCCCCAAACTTCTATTCTTTCTTCTATTC
>NW_022958944.1:0-236 GCF_012274545.1 Fukomys damarensis | reverse complement strand
AAAAAAATTCCAGCTGTGAAAATATTAGAAGACGAAAACGGCACATTCATCCCCGCACACCCTCATGATAAGGAATGGCAAGGTGGCAATGGGTACTACTCTGAGGATGATGCTCTTATTTACACTTCTAAGACGTATCTGTATTCAGAAACCGCAAGTGAGAGAGCACAACTGGGCCACAGGCAGAGACAGGGCTTCTCCAGTTCTCCTGTTACTGCGCTCACGTAGCTCCCAGA
>NW_022958943.1:0-233 GCF_012274545.1 Fukomys damarensis | reverse complement strand
TTCCAAGAAAAATTCAAAATTCTAGATCACACAATTAAATTTCCTGGAATTTTAAAAGTTATTATAACGTATTAGGTAGGACTCTGAATATCTAGTTATATATCAGTGTCTACAGCAGCACTGTTTCCAACAAAATGTGGAAATAACTTTCAGGTCCTTCAATGGATAACGAATAAACAAAATGTGGTATATATAAAATATTGACTTTAGACTATCACAATCTTTCCTATTAA
>NW_022958942.1:0-916 GCF_012274545.1 Fukomys damarensis | reverse complement strand
GAGTTTGTGTTAGGGCAAGAGTTATGAAAAGTGTTGAAGTTCATGTACCTGTTTATTGGAGTGTGGGTATTGTGGTTAATGTTAGGGTTAGCATTAGGGATGGTGTTGGAATTCAAGTTCTTGGTTATTAGTGTTTGAGTATGATGGATAGGGTTAGAGTTAGTGTGAGGGTTAGGTATGATGTTGGATTTCAAGTACCTGAGTTTTACATTGTGTCTGTGATGAGTATTGTTAGTGTCGGTGTCAGGGTTGGGATTAGGGATAGTAATGAAAGTAAGTACCCATGTATTGGAGTGTTGGTTGACAATCAATGTTTGCATTAGTTTTAGCATTACAGTTAGGGATCATGTAGGAGTTCAAGTACCTTGATATTGGATTGTGGGTATGATTGTTAGGTTACAGTTTCTTTTAGGCTTATGTTTAGTTTTGGAATTTATGCACCTGAGTTTTGAAGCATTGGTATGATTGTTAGCATTAATGTTCGCATTAGGTTAATGGTTATCTGTAGTGTTGGAAATCAGGTACCTGACAATTGGAGTGTGGGTATTATGCTTAATTTTAGGGTTATAGTTAGAGTTAAAGATCATTTTGGAATTCAAGTACCTGATTATTGGAGTGTGAGCATGATGGTTTGGGTTTGGGTTAGTATTAGGTGTAGGTATAGTTTAGGATTTTAAGTACCTGAGTAATGCATTGTGGGTATGATGGGTCATGGTTGGGGTTAGGTTTAGGTTTTGAATTCATGTACCTGAATTTTGCAGTGTGGGTATGATTGTTAGGGTTAGGGTTTGTGGTAGGGTTTGCCCATAGTGTTGCAAATCATGCACACACATTCAGTTTAGCAAACATTTGTTGTTAAGAGACTATCAGCCTAACTCCAGACTTTGGTAGAGGGCTGCACAGTGCAGCTTGCCTC
>NW_022958941.1:0-275 GCF_012274545.1 Fukomys damarensis | reverse complement strand
ATTCTGGTGCTTTTACCTCATTTTCTGTAACCCTCATATCTACCCTTCAATAAACATGTACCAACCTTTGAAATCATTGCACCATCATTTTCTCCTTTATTTCTAACACCCATGTTTTTTTTTCTACAAATGACCCTCAGAAACTGTACCTATTCTTAAACGTACAATTCACTCTATGCCATCAATCAAACTCCTGTTGATAGTACTTAAAGAGTAAAATAGTTTAGAAAGAAAAGAAGATATTTTTCTGTGACATTAAACTTTATGGTCAACAT
>NW_022958940.1:0-218 GCF_012274545.1 Fukomys damarensis | reverse complement strand
CTTGTCACATAGGAGGAACTTTATTTTCTATGCTATGTACAAATATCTATTATACATTTTTCATACTTCAATGTAATTATTATACATTTATTTATTTTTCTTACTAGATTTGGAAATCTCTAAAACAATGTTTTATTACCTTACCATAATATCAGGTAAGTGCTGAAAAAATTGGGAACAGATGGATACATAACTGAAGGAATGAATAGTTAAGTCTT
>NW_022958939.1:0-227 GCF_012274545.1 Fukomys damarensis | reverse complement strand
AAGTTTTATTCCTATACTTTTCATGAGCTACTTGAGACATCCCAGTGTCTATGCAGTTTTTGCCTAAATTCATTCAAATATTGTTTCTTCAATTTTTAAATAGGAATCCTGGATAATTTTTTTATGGGTTAACCAGAAAGATCTCTATGTATGCAGTCTGCATGAGTAAGGCTATTACAAAGCCAGGCACACAAAAGCTAGGTGTTTGAGAGTATTTGCATTAACAC
>NW_022958938.1:0-295 GCF_012274545.1 Fukomys damarensis | reverse complement strand
AAGAAATTCCACGGCAGTCAAATACTGAAGCAGTGGCCTGGCTACTGTTGGGGGCTTTTAGCCAGATCCATGTTGAGAATCAAGAGCAGAGAGTCCAGCAGAATGTTTTAAAATGTTTTGAATTTGGCCAGAAAGGAAGCTCCAGTAAAGATGAGGACTGCAAAGATAGAGCAGAGGAAGTCTTGATTGTTGAGAAGGAACTGCAGAATAGAAAATATGGCCTGAGGACATAGCAAGAAGCAGTGGGATTCCATCCTTCGCAGTCTCAAAACTGCAAAAGTGAAGATCTTCATTT
>NW_022958937.1:0-327 GCF_012274545.1 Fukomys damarensis | reverse complement strand
TTATGGATTTCTGGCCGGATGTCACAGAATAAGGCCAAGAGGTTATCCAGGACTTCTTCCCTGTTCTGCCGGAAGTAGGTCTGGAGGACGGCCATGTTCTCCTGGGTCTCCTTCTCCACTTCACTGCTGCAACTGCTGTGAGATCCTAAGGCCGCAACTTCCTTGGCCTTGAACTCAGGTGGTACTGTTCAATCTCAGCTTGAGCTTATTTGGCCTGTTTCAGCCTTAGGTTCTTTCGCTTGCCGGCCTTGGACGCCTTCTCCGCGTCTGTTTCTTGGTCTGCAGCAGCTGCTAGATTCCCCGAGACACCTAGCCATGGCTGCTGCG
>NW_022958936.1:0-508 GCF_012274545.1 Fukomys damarensis | reverse complement strand
ATTTATTTGTAAAAACTGTCTAATTTCTTCTTTAATTTCCTCTGTAATCCATTGATTGTTTATTTTGTTAATCCATTGTCAGTTTCCATGTGCTTGTGAAGTTTCTAAGTTTCTTTTGCTATTGATGTCTAGTTTGATTGCACTATGATCTGATAAAAACAGGGGATGACTTCAATTTTTTTGCATTTATTTAAACCTGTTCTGTGAGCCAGTATGTGGTCTATTTTGGAGAATGATCCATGTGCAGCCAAAAAGAATGTATATTCTGGTTTTTGGGGGTGGAATACTCTATAAACATCTATTAAGTCCATGTGTTCCAAAGCTTGGTTCAGTTCTATTATTTCATTGTTGATAATCTGCCTAGTAGATCTGTCAATTTGTGATAGTGGGGTATTTAAATCCCCCACTACAATTGTATTAGTGCTTATTTGGTTTTTCGTGCTACTTAATATTTGTTTTATATAGTTGGGGGCATCTGTATTTGGTGCATATATGTTTATGATTGTCA
>NW_022958935.1:0-280 GCF_012274545.1 Fukomys damarensis | reverse complement strand
ATGAGCCTGGAACTAAGTTCGTGAAACTGCTTTCCTGTTGTTCTTCCCTCGGGTTTGGGACCTCCTGGCAGGATTCTGACGTTGCGCCTCATGACAAGTGGCACCCAAACAGTGACCTGAGTAAGAAGGACATGGAGGCGAGTGCCCTGCCATCCAGGGCACTGCAACAAGAACCGTGACTGATCCTCGCGGCTCCTGCCGGTGAGAGACAGGGGAAGATAGTCCTGATCATGGCAGTAGAGGGAAATGTTGTAGAAGAGGGTGCCGCCAATGAGAGACA
>NW_022958934.1:0-242 GCF_012274545.1 Fukomys damarensis | reverse complement strand
TTGTGTTTCACCTTGGAGGGTTAAATAACTTGTTTTTATATCACCTTGTATCTTTGTGAAATTCCATACTCAAGATAATATGTGGTTCCAAGAGTAAAGTAAAAAAAATTTTAGTGGCTCAAAAGGCTTAAATATCAAGTAGACATTTAAATCTAGACAGCAGAGTAAGCATGATTATTGCAGATTTTAGTTAATAAATAAGCAGAAATGATCTTTCTTCAGTCTTCTGGAACCTATCAAAA
>NW_022958933.1:0-356 GCF_012274545.1 Fukomys damarensis | reverse complement strand
AAAAAAGTCATGACCACTCACCAGGCTTGAAATGTTCCTTCCTCCAGTCTGAAAAAGAGCAGTACAAATTGAAACCAGAATATAAACATCTAGGACATGAAAAGGAGAAGATACATCCTTCTTTGGCTAAAAGAAGTTCCTCTCCCAACTTTCCTTGTTTCCTTTGGTAAGGCTCTTAAATTTTTTGCTATATTCTGTATTTCCCACAAAATAAGAGCAGGTCTTATATTAATTTTTGCTCTAAAAGATACAATAGGGCATATCTTTAGTGTATGGCTTATTTTTTCATGTACAGCAATCTTTATTCATGTACAGAAATCTACATTTATTCAAATAGAATCATGTCATCTTCCTCT
>NW_022958932.1:0-253 GCF_012274545.1 Fukomys damarensis | reverse complement strand
CAATTTGCATTTTTCCCTCGAATATATGTTTTTGAAATTTATCCAAGAGGATATGCAGGTAGCTCTGCTTCATTCTCTTTAACTGCTGTGTGATATTCGATCAGAGGAATTCATTACAGTGTTCATCTTATTGGTGTGAGGGATGCTTCTATTATTTTCCACTATTTAGTATTACCAGAGCGCTGAAATGAATGTTATTGATCATATTTCTTTTGGCAAGTGTACAAGGGTTTATCTGAGAGAATATACCTAA
>NW_022958931.1:0-291 GCF_012274545.1 Fukomys damarensis | reverse complement strand
AGCATAGATTCTTACCTACACAAAGCAAGTGAGAGTTTATGTTAGACTTTGTATGGTTGCGTTAATGTCCTGTGACTATTTCAGAGTTAAAGCAGTACGGTGGAAATGTTACCTGTCTCTCTAAGTAGGGCAAAGCTCACCCTTCGGTTGCTTATGAATGACTTACTCTGGGTGGTGGTATTGTGGCATAGTGGGCATTGGAGACACGTGGGGTTAAGGAAAGCCAAACTCTAGGTATACAGGTGAGAGATCCCAGGGTGGAGGAAATTCTTCCCCTGGCCACCTTCATTG
>NW_022958930.1:0-204 GCF_012274545.1 Fukomys damarensis | reverse complement strand
AGTAGAGGATTTATGTGGTGTAACGGGGAGTCCTGTGAATGTGGCTGCTTAGCCTGAGACCCTAGGTCTGCTGAGCTCTCCTGGTTATTTTTAGTGTGCTCCGTCCTGTTCAGTGAAGTTTCAGTCGGCCTCTGCAGGCCGGCAGCTTCCGGAGCAGCTCAAAGGCCTATTAATGCAAATGTCTTCAGTGAGTGCTCTCCTTGC
>NW_022958929.1:0-210 GCF_012274545.1 Fukomys damarensis | reverse complement strand
ACGGGCTCTGTGTGCTGCTCTCTCCTTTCCTCCTCATGTGGCTGGAAGCACTTAGCCCTTTCTTCCAGTCTCTGACCATTGCCCCACAGTGTCCTGGGCCTCGGACCGAGGTGATTTGAGTGAACGCTTGGAAGTTAAGGTGGTTTCCCACGTAATGCACTGATCACTCCATTTCTTGGCTGAAGTGTGAATTACTTCCGTGGTTTATAA
>NW_022958928.1:0-1301 GCF_012274545.1 Fukomys damarensis | reverse complement strand
GAAGGAAGGAAGACAGAAAGCAAGCAAGCAAGCAAGCTCTGTGCAAAGACCCTGGGTTCAATTCCCAGTGTGGAGAAAGAAAAAAAAAAAGCTGTGAAGCAGCATCAGCTCTGTTTGACTCAGCTCCCATCCTTTGGAGAAGACAGCCCGGAGATGGGTCCTGAGAAATATTCTGGGAAGCACTACACATTTCCTCCTGTTCCCAGCTCCCACAACGGACTAGGGCTGGGCAAAGAACAAAGCCCAGGTCTGCAGCACCCGTTCCTGGGATGGACTGCGAGATCCCAGCTAGAGCAGCACCCTGGGGCTCACCCCACCCTGGGCCTCACCCCACCCTGGGCCAGCCCTCTGCTGCCTCCGCAGTCCCAGCAGGTTTCTGCATCTAGTGTGTTCAGAGACAGTCGTTTCATAAAAGTTCATCCTCTCTGACTTGGAGCCAGGGAGACTGGTAATTCCATGTCTCCCCAAATGTGAAGTTCGATGCAAAGCCACATTTATTTCTTCCTAGTGATCCTGGCCTCTTGCGACCCGACTATCTTCAGATGAAACCAAGTGTTCCTGTGTCCACATCCAAATTTCCTTGGCCTGTCCCAGGCAGAGACTTCAGAGCTGCTTCCTGAATGCCAGGAAGAGCCCAGGGAAGGGCAGCCACCTCTCCACCACTGCCACAGGATAAAC
This sequence comes from Fukomys damarensis, assembly GCF_012274545.1. Taxonomy (NCBI): domain Eukaryota; kingdom Metazoa; phylum Chordata; class Mammalia; order Rodentia; family Bathyergidae; genus Fukomys; species Fukomys damarensis. Next base: position 623 of record NW_022958928.1, on the reverse strand, counting down.
ATGCTCCCTTTTATACCTCGGTGGATGGGGAGACGTCCAAACACCACCTCAGGAAAACCGATCAACAACGTCTCAATGGCTGTAGCAGAGAACTGGAAGAGGAGACAAACAGCTCTGCCGGCCAAAGGGCACTGAGAGGACAGCGGAAGAAAAAAGCTCCGTTCCCTGTGTCCCCAGAGTGACACAGGTGGGACAGCAAATTAGCTCAGCCCCACTCCATGCTTGCCAAGGCCACGCGGCGAGTGACGCCCACGCAACAGGCTTGTGTCTGTGTCATCCAAGCCTCAGAGTGATGTCTGTTTTATTTTAAGTCACCAACCATGCCTCTCTCTCACTCCTGGCAGCCAACAGAGCAATGGGCCAGAGACAGCGGCAGCAGAGACAGAGAGCAAAAGTGAGAAAGACTGAGTGGGGAGGCAGGAGGATCGTGAGTTTGAGCCCAGCCCGAGTGACTCAGACTTTGTCTCAAAAGAAAAGTTTTTAAAAAGGCAGAGTCGCACTAGTCACCTTAACAGATCTGGATTCGAACTCAGGTTCACCATATTGTTTGCCAACATGGTGTCCGATGCTTTCAATGCACACATGTATGCACGCACATGCATACCCACACAATAAGTGCGCGC
>NW_022958927.1:0-643 GCF_012274545.1 Fukomys damarensis | reverse complement strand
GTAGGGGAAAGGAAATAAGGGAAAACAAAAAATATGAGAAAGTGGAAACAAAGTTTTTGTAAATAGGAAAGGGAGGAGGGGGTGAAGGGAGGGCAGGGGTATGGGGGAAAAATGAGAACCAAGATCTGTCAAGTAAAGGTGCAAAATCCCAATGATGAATGTAACTGTACTATATACCTAAAAAGTACCAATAAACTTAATGAGAAAAAAGTACACAACCTATTTCAGATGAATCAATTTTAAAATGTCAGAAATTAAATATTAAAGTTATAGAAGAAACTGTGGCGAGTTTTTGAAAATAAGATCTTAGACTTTGTGACCCTTTTTGTGTATGACTCAAAACCTAAAAGCATGCTAAAACAAGTAAATACAAATAAAACAAAATAAAAATTTCTGCATGACAAAATCTATCAGCAAAATGCAAAAATAAATGACAGATTTGGAAAATACGTTTTCAATAAGTATCACAAAGACCGTATATTAAGGGCTCAAACAAATCAAGGCTAAGCTATCCACCCAGAAGGAAAAGATGGGTAAGAATACAAATAAACAGATCATAGAAAAGATACTGAAATGAGAGAAATGCAAATAATCTCCACAATGAAATACCATTTTCCAACCAGCAGATAGGGAAAGGCCCAAA
>NW_022958926.1:0-221 GCF_012274545.1 Fukomys damarensis | reverse complement strand
CCCAGGTTGTTCCTATGTCAGGCTGGTTGTAACTTGAGGGTCCACTGTATATTGCAGACTATGTGCTCCTGGAAAATAATTAAATAATATAATGATAACGGAAGAGTTCTCCTGAATACTTTTAAGTAATTTGGACAAATCTTAATTTTCAATAGAACAGGAATTTTTGAAAATGAATAATGTTGAAGTTTTCCCATTCTTTTAATTTAGTTTTTAATGTG
>NW_022958925.1:0-437 GCF_012274545.1 Fukomys damarensis | reverse complement strand
TCCAAAAGAATTAAAAGAAACATACCATAGTGATATATGTGCACCCATGTTTATAGCGGCACATTTTGTAATAGCTAAAATTTGGAAACAGCCCATTTTCCCATTAGTTGGAGATTGGAGAAAGAAGATGTGGTTGTTTCTATAAAATGGAATGCTACTCAGCCATAAAGAAAGAGAAATTAGGCACATTCATTGGAAAATGGATACATATTGAGGATATACTGCTAAGTGAAATAAATAAGTCACACATGTGTAAATACTGAATAGTTTCTCTGGTGTGAATAAACTGTAATAGTACATAAGATCCTAATGAAATAACTGACATTATGGAATGGGAAGAAAAGGGCTAAAGGTGTAGGGAAAGTTGGAAGGGCAGGGGAAAGGTAATAAGGGAAAGAAAAAATAGGAGAAAATGAAAAATGGAAATAAAATGTTTG
>NW_022958924.1:0-521 GCF_012274545.1 Fukomys damarensis | reverse complement strand
AGGCTGGCAGAGTGTCAGAGTGCAGAGCAGTGCCAGGGCCATGACCTACCTCATGTTTCATAAAGCCAATGTGCATCCAGATGGAACTGTTCTCATGGTTGACAGGGAGGGGTTTCTTGTGGGAAATTAGAAGACAGCTGAACACAGGATAGGGCCTGATTCTCATGCCTATCCATTTAGGCTGGTCTCCAAGCACCTGTTCAATGATACAAGTGAGAGGATGCTCTGAGGACACTGAGTATTTTCGTCTCAGAGAAGGGTCGGAGTGAGAGAGGACTTTGGTCTTTTTGGTGGCTCTGTCTTTTCAAAAACTCCATTCCAGGTCCTCTGCCCCCTCCCAGAGTGGAGCAGACCCATTTCTGCCAGGTAAAAGACCCTGCACTCATATTGCCTCTTCTCAGTCATTTGGCTTTTACTCCAAAGAGTGCTTTTAGCCTAAGGAGAAGGGCCGTTTCCCTGGAATTAAGCAGCAAAATATCTTAGAGTGCTGTTTTTCAGGGGACTTTCAAAGAGGAAAAACT
>NW_022958923.1:0-647 GCF_012274545.1 Fukomys damarensis | reverse complement strand
TTTTTTTTTCCCAGAGCCGGGCATGGTGGTCCATACCTGTAATCCCAGAACTCAGGAGGCTGAGGCAGGAGGATCGCTGTGAGTTTGAGACCAGGCTGGGTTACACAGTGAGTTCCAGGTCAGTCTCAACTACATAGTGAGACCTTGTCTCAAACAACAAAAAGAAAAAAAATTTCCCAGAAATTACATGTTCTGTGTTTCCCGCATACTTGCCCCACTTTTTTTACTGTTCATTATAAAATTCAGGGAATGAAATGCCTTAGGGAGGCCATTAAGTCTTTGAACATTTTCTACATCCCTCAAGAAACTCAGAAACTTTTAATAACATGTATATTTTACTCTTTTAATCGGCTTACTCTTGGGAAAATATTCCCATTTCATCTGAGGTGAATCTATTACTGTATTTTATGTAAACTTTGCTTTTTACAGGATAGAATTTTAATCATCTTGCTCTAACTTCCTGCCAAAGAGTTGCAGGCTTTGAATCTACTGTATTAAAGGATAATTTTTCATTTCAGCACCGATACCAGTTACTATATCATCTACTTAACACATGCATCATTTGAAAAGTAAGATATATCTGCCATGTTTCCCTAAAAATAACACCTAGCTGGAAAATAATCAGTCTTGAAAACTAGAGAACAAAA
>NW_022958922.1:0-660 GCF_012274545.1 Fukomys damarensis | reverse complement strand
TCCCACTTCCTCTACTCTTTTAGACTTTTCTTCCTATTACACAATATGAATTATACATTTTAACCCTTATTTACACTTTTAATAAAGCCTGTTTCTAAACCAGTCTTTCTCCAATACGAGGTCTGACCAGTTTTCAAACTTTTTGTGTGTTTTCATTGCTATGATAATGATAATCTAAACAATTTAGGCACGTCCTGGAATCCTAATCCTGCATTGCTTTTACAACCAAATACTCTTCTAATGTTTCATTTTGCACAGATAGTTCTATTGAAGACCATGATGATACTAAATTATCAGCTAAAATAACAGCATTTATCTTTTTTTAGTACTCTTGCTACGCTGGGGACTCTGTCTCTCTGGGAACTATGACTGTATTTCTGGGGACACTGGAAAGTAGTTCGATTCGAGAGAGTAATGTCATGGTGTGATAAAGTGGTTAGGGCCCTTTCATTTCCTTTCGTAGAAGTGGAGTTGGTTTGTAAACTAGATCGTATATGAAAACTGCATGTTTTTTTTCTGAATCTGATTTTAGGGCCTGCACTACTATGCTAAGGGAAGTAACATGGCACAAAACTTGTTCAGAGTCTTCTAGTTTGTATTTGCCTGTTTCCCATTGCTATTACAAAATACCTGATGCTTAGTACTTCAGAAAGAAAAGGA
>NW_022958921.1:0-201 GCF_012274545.1 Fukomys damarensis | reverse complement strand
TCTATATCTGAAATTCTATCTTCGCAATCTTTTATTCTGTTACATACACTTTCAATAGAGTTTTTAATCTCCTGGATATCTGTTTGAATCTGTTTTATGGATTCCATTTATTTCCTCTGTTGGGCATTCATTATTTCTATTTCTTTCTTATGCTGAGTCTTCATGGCTTCTACCATAGTCTTGAGCTCATCTATTTTTTTG
>NW_022958920.1:0-1333 GCF_012274545.1 Fukomys damarensis | reverse complement strand
TTAGACTATTTTACATTTTCTTGCCAAGAAACAGAGCCACTTTATCTCCCACAAATAAGATGTATGACTGTAACATTCATATCCAAATCCCACCATGAAGGCAGTGTTTCACTGTTTAAACCTTGATTTTCTTATCATCTTAAATGTATGGATATTTCCTAGTAAGAAACCACAAAATATTTGTTGCTTTTTTGTCCTTACAGTCTGGGCTGAGTGTCCCATATACCATTTTAAAAGCAAGTTCCACGAGTAGTCCTGCCAAAATCCTAATCTCAATGGTGCAATCTCACTTTGGTTTATCTTATTTATGTCAGTTATCTCAAAGTCCCTCATAGAAACTTTAAAATCTGTAGGAATCATTGCAGGTTCTCAAGCAGGCACATGATATTTAAGCATTTTCTCCCTTAAAAATGGAGGAATGGCAGTAACGGGTGTCTGTTTTTGCTCAAGGTCACCATTCTAATTCCCACAATAGTAAGTATTCATTTCTACTCAAGAGAACTTTCTCCTCTCCTTGCAAGACGTTTGCCAAGAAAGATGCCTGAATTCTTGACGTCTTCCTAGAGTGTAAGAATTTAAAGGCAGTATAGTGAGTGAATAAAAGTAAATATATGGATCATCGCATTTGAGTTGTGAGTTTATAGAGGCAAAAGTGCCTACAAATCACAGCCTCTGTAATAAAGATTTCTAACAACAGCACTGATTTTCTTATTCTCTTGAGCTGGCTACATTGTTATTAAAGAGAATGCCTAAGGAAGAAATTCAGCTTCATTTTTATACACACATTTATATAATCTGATACACACATGGACGCACACACACCATAGCCATGTTTTAGATGTATGTGTTTGCTTAACCCAGACTGGCTGCTGTTTAAAGTGAATGTGTGAGAGACGCCTGCTGCCAAGCGCCCCGGTGCCATTGCCCTGCGTGCATAAGAGTCTGTCGCTCCTGGGTTTCACCTGGGAGAGGCTCACAGGTGCCGCAGACCCCGCTGCAAACCTCGGAATAAGAAAGGTTTGCGAAAGGGCCATGATGCACTGTGTAGCTCCCCTCACAGGAAACCCGCGGAGAGGCAGTTACGAAACAGCAGTGAAACTGGGAGACATTTTACTTAAAACGCTCCCTTTTCCATTGTAGTATTATTTTCACACTTTCAGGATATTCCTCTCGTATCCTATTATGATTTTATGACCAGTGGTACAAGTGAAAAGGAAGCAGGGATATTTATTAAAAAGATTAAATTATCAGCCTCTCCAGAGTAACAATGTAATGAGTTCGCCATTTAGTATTTTGAGACTCTTTTCGCCATCTAGGAACCTAATGTAAATGC
>NW_022958919.1:0-210 GCF_012274545.1 Fukomys damarensis | reverse complement strand
GAAGGAGTGTTCTCACTGTTGCTGAAGGGAGCAGATGTCGGACTAGCTTTCTACCCATGAGTTTGAAAACGCAGGTAAGGGAAACAAAACTGTGTCTTATGAACATCTGTGCTACACAAAAAACACAGACTTGTCACTATACAGCCAGTTCCCTCTTCTCATCCTACCTCTCCAGCCCTTCATTTTTTATCCACACACAGCCGCTTGTGC
>NW_022958918.1:0-214 GCF_012274545.1 Fukomys damarensis | reverse complement strand
TATTCATCTGCCTCTTACCTCACTGGTAGCATTTTTGGTATTATATTTAAAGCAATGGTTTTTATGTATGTGGGTTTTTCGGTTTTTGTTTTTTTTATATATACTGGGAATTGAACTCAGGGCCACTCGCTTGCCAGGCAGCTGTGCAGCCGAGCTACTGTTCCAGCCCTAAAGCAATGTTTAAGGTCATGGAAATGTATTCATGCCTATCACA
>NW_022958917.1:0-273 GCF_012274545.1 Fukomys damarensis | reverse complement strand
ATTCAGACGTCCACCCAGAGCCTCATCTGCTCATAGGTGGAGCTTTTCAGAGGTAGCTGTATCGAGGCTGTGCGGATGTGGATTAAGGGTGTGTGGTAAATAAAAGTAGTCTGCTGATTGGTTTAGCACAGTTCTAGGTATGGACAGTGGGAAGGCCCACCCTGTGTGAGGGTGCTACTCCCTAAAAGGCTTGCAGAATATAAAGGTACCCACAAGAAGGCAGCCTCCCGGCTTCCTGCCCACCCTGCCATGGACTGTTTCCTCCTGCCATAC
>NW_022958916.1:0-225 GCF_012274545.1 Fukomys damarensis | reverse complement strand
TAAAAAGAAGGAAATCCTGTCATTTGTGAGAATATGGATGAATGTGGAGACTGTTATGCTAAGTGAAATAACACAAGCCTAAAAGACAAATAGTATATGATTTTACTCATGTATGTACCCTCACTCATATATGGACCCTTTACAAAGTTGATTTTGTAGATGAGGAAGTAAAATGAAAGTTACCAGAGTCTGGGGAGGACAGATCATGGAATGAGGAGATTTGTC
>NW_022958915.1:0-554 GCF_012274545.1 Fukomys damarensis | reverse complement strand
AGGAATACAGTTGTACATCTCATAAGATGTGGATCTCACTGGTAAACTCACACAGGTGCAGCACCTTTCTCTGCGGAGTGCTTCACATTCATGAAAGTGACCGCTTTCACTTTAAATGGCTAAGCGGAGAGAGAAGCTCTTTCCCAGGGAATAATGCACTTTAAACTACAAAAGCCCTCTGCAACGTGCGGTTGTCTTCTAATGTCAAACTGAACTTATCCCCAAGTATACAGAGTTCTGGAGGCTTGTGTGCACTCACAGCTGCTAGGCACTCTCTTAGGCCTGAAGGGCTTCTCTGCTAAAAGTGCCTCGCAATAGTGTCTCTATCTGTGCCAGGCAGAGACCTACAAACAAAAAGGAATACCGTTGTACTCCACATAAGATGTTGACTTCACTGGTAAACTCACAGAGTTGCAGCAAATTCCTCTGTGGAGTACTTCACGTGCATGAAACCGACCGCATTCGCTTTAAATGGCTAAGAGGCGAGAGATGCTGTTTCCCGGGGAAAACTGCACTTTAAACCTCAGAAGCCCTCTGCAAAGTGAGTTTGTGCT
>NW_022958914.1:0-458 GCF_012274545.1 Fukomys damarensis | reverse complement strand
TTTTATTTAAGTTCATGTCTTCAGTTCTCTGGGGTATACACCTAGAAGTGAGATTGCTGGGTTATATGCTAATTCTATATTTAAAATGTCAAAGTCCTACCAAAATGGTTTCCAGGGCACCTGTACCGTTTTACATCCCCATCAGCAGTGTATGAGGGCTCCACTTTCTCTGCATCCTCATTAGCTTTTTTTAAATCGGTAAACCTTATGGTGCATTGTTCTGATTATAGCCATTCTAGCAGGTGTAAAGTGGTACTTCATTGTCATTATGATTTGTCTCCATAATGACCGCTGATGCTGAACACCTTTTTATGTGTTTATTGGTCATTTGTTTACATCTTCTTTGGAGAACTGTATATTTAAGTCATTTCTTCATTTTATTTTTTATTTTATTTTTGTTTTTTGGTACCAGGGATCAAATTTGGGACCTTGCACTTGTGAGGCAGGCAGCGGAACCA
>NW_022958913.1:0-252 GCF_012274545.1 Fukomys damarensis | reverse complement strand
ATGAATTTACCAGTGAAGTCCACTTCTTATGTGGAGTAAATCTGTACTCCTTTTTGTTTATAGTTCTCTGCCTGGCAGCGATTGAAACACTGTTGTGTGGCACTTTTACCAGAGAATCCCTTGAGGCCTAAGAGAGTGCCTGGCAGCTCTGAGTGCACACACGCCACCAGAAGTCTGTACACTTGGGGATCGGTTCAGTTTGACGTTAGAACACAAACGCACTTTGCAGAGGGCTTCTGCGGTTTAAAGTGC
>NW_022958912.1:0-236 GCF_012274545.1 Fukomys damarensis | reverse complement strand
TATGATGACATTCATCATTGGGAATTTGTACCTTTACATAATGTATCTTGGTTCTTATTTTTCTCCCATTCCCGGGTCCTCCCTTAAAGCCCTCCATACCCCTCTCTCTTTACAAAACTTTGTTTCCATTTCTCATATTAGTTTCTTTCCCTTCTTTCCGTTCCCCTACCCACCACTTCCCCTTCCCCTTTGGATCTTTTGTTCCTAGTTCACATTGGGGATTTAGCTCAGTGACA
>NW_022958911.1:0-209 GCF_012274545.1 Fukomys damarensis | reverse complement strand
GTTACTTTGATTTTAGTACATAAGAATTTTAAAAGTATGAAAGGAGAAAAGCCTAAGAAGGGACAAAAGGAGAAATAAGACAAGACAGAAGAAGAAAACTTATTCAGACCCAATCAGTACAGCCCTCCCTACTCACCCATCCTCCGCCATATGCTGTTAATCCAAGCCAGGACAGGGACACCCAGGGTGATGAGGATGGGCAAAAAGAA
>NW_022958910.1:0-416 GCF_012274545.1 Fukomys damarensis | reverse complement strand
AGTTGTCTGCAGGCTCCAAGGTGGGACAGCATGATGGGACTGCTTGGCAGGCAGGAAGCAGTCGGGGGAGGAGCCAGGCAGGCAGTTAGTCCTGGAATCCCCAGGAGCCTCCTCCCCAGCAACCTCCTAACTGCAAGTCAGCGGTGAGCTGTGAACTGTGGCCCCCCAGGTCCTGCCAGTGACCACACTCAGCTGTAGCAGGACTTCTAGGCAGAAACTGTAACAAACAACAAATGAAAACTGAGTCAGTGAGGAGAGAAGAAGAGCCCAGGGCCAGGTGGCAGGCAAGGCTCTGTGACATCCAGCATTCCGGACTCAGTGAGCTGGAGGAAGTGGGGAGCTGTCAGGAGCCCATGGGATGGGATGGGAGCTGAAGCAGAGCCCAGGTCCATGGGCAGAGGGAGTTGGAGGGAGGC
>NW_022958909.1:0-201 GCF_012274545.1 Fukomys damarensis | reverse complement strand
AGCTGTGCTGTATCCCTGACTGCAACACACACACACACACACACACACACACACACACACACACACACATATTTGGTTTTTTTGAGATAGGGTTTCAGTATGTAGTTGAGACTGACCTGGAACTCACTATGTAGCCCAGAACTCACAGCGATCCTCCTATCTCAGTCTCCTGAGTACTGGGATTAAAGGCATACACCACCA
>NW_022958908.1:0-849 GCF_012274545.1 Fukomys damarensis | reverse complement strand
AGTTCAAGACCAGCCTGGGCTACATAGCGAGTTCCAGGTCAGTCTCAACTACATAGTGAGACCTTGTCTTGAAAAACCAACAAAACAAAACAAATCAGGCAGGTCGGTTCACGCCCATCATCCCAGCACCGTGAGAGGCTGAGGCAGAAAGGCCTCATCTTCCAGCCTGGCCTGGATAACAGCGAGTCAGCCACAAAAACAGAACCAAAAAAAAAACCACTGTCCAAGGGGATGTGTCTGAACGGGCAGGTGTGCGCAGGACGGGCACTCAAGACAGAGGGCCACTCACCCTTTCACCTCCAGCCACGTCTGCTACCTGCCCGCCCGTGGGAAGCTAGAGACGTTCACCCCGAGGGATGTGCCAGGCCGGCTGGGTGCCAAGCTTGCTGTCCTGCAGCCCTTTACCTTCTGCATGCAGAAGCAACTTCGAGAGGTGAGGCCTGGACTCCGTGAGGGGAGGTGGGGGCTAGAGGAGCTCTGGGCTCTGGTGATGACCCAGTCTGTCTACAGGAGGGGGCCCCACCAGCGCCCCAACTGCCTGCAGCTCCTGGCCTCTGCCTGCTGCAGTTCTTTGTGTGGCCGCAGCTGCTTCTGCTGTTATTCAGTGATGGGACCATGCAGGTGAAGTGGGAGGACAGGGATGAGACCCTGGGAAACACTGGGATCCCAGAGAACAAAAAGTTTTAAAGTACTGGGAGGCTGAGGCAGGAAGATCTCCAGTTCAGGACCAGCTTGAGCAATGTAGTGACTCAGTGAGACGTCTCAAAATATAAAGGGCTGGGGATGTAGCTCTGTGCAAAGGCCCTGGGTTCCATCCCCAGTATTGCCAAAAAAAAAAAAAAAAAAGGG
>NW_022958907.1:0-282 GCF_012274545.1 Fukomys damarensis | reverse complement strand
CCAAGTGCTTAGCAGGAAAATGCACATTGCTTCTCCTTTGTATGACAACAGCCTTTCTAAAAAAGCGTCAGTGGTTTACAATCCGGGAATTTTTATATTTGCAGTGATCGCTGGTTCACAGGCGATCGCAAAGACAGCACAGAGACGTCCTCTCGCCCACCGACCCCCCATCCCAGCCCGTGGTGGCATCTCGCCTTTACTGGGGTACGGTGTGGGGCCGGGGACTGAAATTGGCAGCACCGTGGGTGTACAGCCCCCTGCTGTTCTGTCCCGAGTGTAGGT
>NW_022958906.1:0-730 GCF_012274545.1 Fukomys damarensis | reverse complement strand
CCAAATGAGAATCCAGCCACCTGCCTAGTGTATAAGAAGACTTTCACACGTCTTTCTTAAGTCCTGTTTCATATAGCTGAGTATACTCAGCGGATGCCAGCCAGTGTTAATCTTCGCAGGATAGGTGAGAGACAGAATGTCTGGCGATGTGGTTTCCACGGTTGCCTTTTCACATAAGCAGGGCCTTGGAGAATGGTAAGCCTTTGACTCCTTTCTCATAACAAGGGAATCACTCATGAATGAACTCCATTAATGCCAAGCATGTTTTTCCCCCTCTCTACTGGGATGCACAGAAAATCCTAGCTGGCCTGGAGCACAAAAGTGGTGATATCAAGCCAAAGAGCAGGAGAAGGTGGGGCCTTATTTCCAGGTCCACAAAGGATTCTGATGATTGGGCCGACATGGACGATCTGGATTTCAGTCCACCCCTCGCCAGGATTGACCTGAAAAACAAGAAGAGGCAGAGTGACGACACTCTCTGCAGGCAAGTGTGCTGCTTTCAGCTGTGAGTAGACAACACCCGGCATCAGAGAGGTCCTGTGGGCCTTTCTGAAGATGTGAGCTCTCCCTTCCCTCCCCCACCGCTCCCTCTCCTGCGCGGACTCAAGCCATGTTCTCTTGATGCAGATTTGAGAGCGTTTTGGACCTGAAGCCCTCTGATCCTGTGGGAACCGGAAACAGTGCCCCCACGCAGACCTCCTATCAGCGGCAGGACACGCCCACCCTGAGG
>NW_022958905.1:0-735 GCF_012274545.1 Fukomys damarensis | reverse complement strand
ATCCAGAGATAAGAATGAGGATGAACCACTGGAATGGACTCATGGACAGCTCCCATCTTCAAGTATCTTAAAGCTGCCCTCTCCTCTGCTCCAGCACTGGGAACACCAGACATAACAAGACCCTTCCATCTATTTGTGCCTGAGAAACAACAGACAGACTCGTGGGTCCTAACAGAAAATCGGACCCCGGGAGAGACCCGTCCATCACATATTCATCAATAAATCTTGACCTGGTGGCCAAAGGTTGGCCACATGTCTTAGAGCACTGGCAGCAGCAGTCCTCCTAATAAGAGAGGCTGACAAGTTAACTTTGGGACAGAATTGAACAGTACGAGTCCCTCCTGCCATATTAGAATTCCTAAACAATCAGGGACACAGATAGCTCTCGTATAGCAGAGTAACTCAGTATGAAGGACTATCATGTGAGAACTCCTGACTCTCTTTTGAATTAGTCAAGTCCCTTAATCCTTCTGCCTATCTGCCAGCTGAACTCGGAACACCTGACCATGACTGCATGGCACTAATGGACCAACTGTTTGCTAGCAGACCTGATTTAAAAATGGAACCCCTTACAGATGCTGAGTACATATTATTTACAGACGGAAGTAGCTCTGTCAGGGACGGGATTCATCAAGCTGAATATGTGGTTACAACTGTAAATGAGGTGCTCCTAGCCAAGCCTCTCCCACAAGGCTGGTCTGCTCAGAGGGCCAAATTGTATGCTTTGGTTCAGGC
>NW_022958904.1:0-506 GCF_012274545.1 Fukomys damarensis | reverse complement strand
ATCTCACAAAGTTGATGATGAAATAAGATGCTTCCATGAATAAAAGAACACCTAAAGAAATCTATGACCACAAAACCATCACTCCAAAAAGTTCTTAAGAATAGTTTAGGAAAAAGACAGGCCCAAGATGTAGCTCAGCAGCACAATTCCTGCCTGGCAAGCATGAAGGCCCTGAGTTCAATCCCCAGTACAAAAAAATAAAATAATAAAATAAATAAAGAAAAAGGCAACAATTCCAAAAGGATATCAGAAAATGGAAAGATATTCTTTGTTCTTGGATAGGTAGAGCCAGTCAAAATAGTGAAAATGGCCATACTTGCACTTTTAATACAATCTGATCAAAATATCATTAGCATACCTCACAGAACTAGAGAAAACAATCCTAAAATTGATATGGAAGCAGACAAGACCCAAAACAGCAAAAGCAATTTTGGGCACCACAGCAAGGCAGGGAGCAGCACAATCCCCGATCTGAAGTTATACTACAAAGCTACCATGATAAAAAA
>NW_022958903.1:0-227 GCF_012274545.1 Fukomys damarensis | reverse complement strand
CTCAAACTTAAGAAGCAGGTGAATAGCAAAGCCAGGATATAAAGAGGCAGGGAGCCAGACATTGTACCATCCATTCTCACACCTCCTGCATCAGAATGAAGTGGAGAAATGCTCTGTCTTTTTTTAAAAGACAAGGTCTCACCATGTAGCCCAAGGTTGACCTCGAACTCAAAGTGATCCTCCTACCTCAGCCTCCTGAGTGCTGGAATTACAGCTCTGTGCTACCA
>NW_022958902.1:0-204 GCF_012274545.1 Fukomys damarensis | reverse complement strand
AGCTGATATCCCAAATATGAAAAAGGAAACTCCCATTGAATTTTTTCAGGAGCAATAACTAACCCATAATCATTTAAAACCTTTTGTGAATAAACAAATACAGTAAGCAATAATGATTCATCTTCATTTGCCAAGAGAATATCATCCATATAATGTATCATATAAACAGAAGGATACCTTTGTCTAATACAGGAAAGAGCCTGC
>NW_022958901.1:0-301 GCF_012274545.1 Fukomys damarensis | reverse complement strand
AGCAATGACTGAGAAGAGAGTACAGGAAGAAGGGAACAAATAAATGAGTGTGTGTGTGAGAGAGAGAAGAGTGTGTGTGTATATGTGTGTGTGTGTATGTGTGAGAGAGAGAGAGTGTGTGTGTGTGTGTGTGTGTCTGCATTCTCTACTCTTCTTGCCACCAGGGATATCCCTATTTCTCTATTTTTAAACTGTCACCTCTCTGTAATATATTATTTTTGAAACATAACTATATTTGACATAGTTCAAAAATAATTCCCTAAAGATTCTATTTTCTGAATTTCACTGACAACTTTTTGCC
>NW_022958900.1:0-206 GCF_012274545.1 Fukomys damarensis | reverse complement strand
GTACAGTTATATTCATTATTGGGATCTTGTACCTTTACATGACAGGTCTTTGTTCTCATTTTTTCCCCTGTCCCTGCCTTCCCTTCACCCCTCCTACCTGCTCTATTTACGAATACTTTATTTCCATTTTTTCATTTTCTCATTTTTTTTCTTTTCCCTATTTCTTTTCTCCTACCCTTCCCACTTCCTCTACACCTTTAGCCTTT
>NW_022958899.1:0-242 GCF_012274545.1 Fukomys damarensis | reverse complement strand
TAGATTGCTGCTATGAAGTGGCCAGAGAGTGCCAGTCCTGAATGTGTAGCATGAGCTCTGGATCGGTAAGCTCCTGTGGCCTCACCATACTATGGTTGTAATGAAGATTAGGATGGAAGAAGCAAGCAAGAAAGAACTTAACATTTTAGTGGATACTGGCTATGTGCCTGAAAATGAGATGCATACTTCTGCTGTCATTTTAATTCCCACACAAGTGGTATGAAGTAGATGTGTGCTCTCTG
>NW_022958898.1:0-258 GCF_012274545.1 Fukomys damarensis | reverse complement strand
GTGGGAAAGGCAGCATCACCTCAATGAAGAGGAGCCAGAGCCTGTTTTTCATCTTGATGGGTGTGCAGGTTTCTCTTTAGCTACACAGAATGAAGCTCGTGCATGCACGTACATGTGTGCACGTGTTCCTGAGGACTGAAGCCTGGGTCTGGTGCATGCTGGGCAAGTGCACTGCCACAGAGCTGCATCCCTAACCTCGGAGGCCCCTTTGTTTAGTCTTTGCATGACAGAGGTGTTTAATCTCTCTCTTGTGCAATG
>NW_022958897.1:0-223 GCF_012274545.1 Fukomys damarensis | reverse complement strand
CCAGAAAGAGAAATCAGAATGAGCCAGTGCACACACAAAATAGGATAAGTCACTCGTAATTAGAGAAATTCAAAGATTAAAAAGAGAAAATTTTGCGTCCCTCAAAGTGGCCGGCATTTACAGTGTGGGGCAGGAGGAGACTTCGTGCAGTGAAAGAGCGCGATTGCTCTCCTCTGGCTTGGGAGGCTGTGTGCTCCTAGGGCTCCAGCACACCCGAGTCTGC
>NW_022958896.1:0-291 GCF_012274545.1 Fukomys damarensis | reverse complement strand
TTTGTACCCAGATTTTCCCTCATTATAAAGACACCAGTCATTTTGGGCTAGGTCCACTTAGTGTTCTCATTTTAGCTTGACTTTTACATCTGAAATGACTGATATCGAAACAAAATCACATTCCGAGGTCCCTGGGAAGTACAGCTTGCTCCTTCCAGCCCTCTGCCTTGTTTTCACTCCCTTTGAGAGTGTCGTTACATTTACAGTTGCCTGTTTGCTTTGCTTTCTTTTGCTTCTTGTAGTTTACCCTTTGTTTCTGAGTTGCATTTTCTTCTTCTTTTTGGGGGGGTA
>NW_022958895.1:0-220 GCF_012274545.1 Fukomys damarensis | reverse complement strand
ACAATAACAAATGTTGGCAGGGTTGTGGGCAGAAAGGAACCCTTCTCCATTGTTGGTGGGAGTTCAGACTGGTGCAACCACTATGGAAATCCATATGGAGATACCTCAAAGGTCTGGGACTAGAGGTTCCATTTGACCCAGCCATCCCTCTGATGGGTATCTTACCAAAATAACTAAAAGAATCATATCACAGTGATGTATGAACACCCGTGTTTATAGC
>NW_022958894.1:0-226 GCF_012274545.1 Fukomys damarensis | reverse complement strand
GTCATGATGATGCCCTCCACCCAGGCCCAGCACTTAGGGACAAAAATCCTCACTGTCCTTAGACACACATTTCACTTGTATCCCTAAAGAGGAGCCAGCAGTCTCCTCAACCTAGATATACATGGTGGTCAAAAGGTGGCCTGTGTGCTGATGTCTTCACCGTTTACACAATTCACTCCTCCCTGGCAATCACGACCAGAGTTCTGAGAAGCAAACACCTGAGCTA
>NW_022958893.1:0-826 GCF_012274545.1 Fukomys damarensis | reverse complement strand
GGCAGGAGACTTTGTTCAGGACACTTTATTCAGGAGAGAAGATGAGAGAGAGAGAGAGGGAGGGAGAGAGAGAACAAAGAAAAGAAAGGATGTTCCTTGTATTCGTTTTGGGCTGGACTATTGCATATCTGTGAGCAGGTGGCTTTTAACCTGCCTCAGCCCAGGTTGCTTTGTATGGGTTTAGCCTTGCAGATGCTAAGTTTCATGTCTCTAAACTATCTGGTCCTGGGAAAAGGAAATTTAAGATAGTGGCATGGAGGCACAAAGAACCCAGAAACGTGGCCCATAATGACGGTGGCGTCAGGTCCCTAACAATACAGATGAAAAAAATCAAAGACTAACTAACTTGAAATATAACATATTATCTGTTGGATTATTCAACCTTAATAAGAGTCTGTTTTTTTCCTATTTCACATTATCTATTATACATTTTAACAGTAAGAACCAAGATATATCATGTAAAGGTTCAAATTCCCAATGACGAACGTCATCATATTTTATACCTAAAATGTATCAATAAACTTAATGAATAAAAAGTCTCTTTTCTAGTTACTGTCCACAGATTGTCTCCAGTTCCAACCCAAATTTCAGACGTACTAATTTTTAGAAATTGGCACATTTATTGTAAAACTTATATGAAACAAAAATGAAGAATGCCTAGTTCAATTTTGAAAAAGACCAAGGTAAAGCACTCATGTAACCTGATTACTATAATACTGCAGAGCAACAGAATCAGGAGAGTTTGGTTGGTTCTTGGCAGAGGAACACCCTAAAGAGTCCCCAGCATGGCACAGTGTAAGATCAACTGATGTTTGACAAAGTATTA
>NW_022958892.1:0-543 GCF_012274545.1 Fukomys damarensis | reverse complement strand
GTCCTGTGGGTCCCCTGCGTCCACAGGCCCACCAGTGGTCATTGCCCTGGTCTCTCCAAACATTCACTTAAAATGAACAAAAGTGATGGTTGGCATGATCTTCACTCTAGTTCCTTGGTGTTGGTCCCTTTTTTGCTTGGTGAATAAATTGCAAAACCAAGAGAAGCCTCTTGCTCCCTGACTCTCCCAGACACATGCAAGCCAAGTTAGTAAGTTTAAAACAGCATCTCTTCCTAGGGGAATGTTAGCCATTAGTGTCTATCTCCATATGCAAAAAATACAGTAGTGTTACTCTCATTATATTCCTATTTAATTTACCGACTTACCCACCCACCCCCCAAAAAAACTACTCAATCCTAGACAATGACATAGGGTTACTACAGACTTAGGCCACCAGTAACCCTAGCTATCCCTGTTGTTTTGTACAGGCCCCCACCCCCTGCCAGAGCACAGCCTCAGGTGCCTAGTACAAGTTACTGGTCTAGCAAATGGGAGCTTCTCCATCCTTAAGCAGAAGCTATATCAACTCAGTTTACATTTATG
>NW_022958891.1:0-229 GCF_012274545.1 Fukomys damarensis | reverse complement strand
GTGTGTGGATCTCATCCTATACTCTATTTTTTTGAGAAATCAAATGTCCAAGTTATCTGCCACATACTACACTACAGGCTTATAGTAAATCTTAAAATTGGATAGCATATGAGCTCATAAATTTGTTCACTTTTTTATGGATTATCTTAGCTATCCTTTATGATTTTATAAATTTTAATGAATGTTTTTCTTTTAAAAACCTAATGCAATTTTAATAGGAATTATGTTG
>NW_022958890.1:0-246 GCF_012274545.1 Fukomys damarensis | reverse complement strand
AAAAATATACACATTTCTCTTAAGGATGTAAACAAGGATAGTGTTCGCCCAGCCACACCAAATCCTATGCCAGTTTATGTGTAATGTCTGAAAACAAAGCCATTGAACCTAAAGTAGATGATTCTACTTTTGGAAATAGCCATGTAAGAGAATCATGTCTTGTAGAAGAACATAATATTTGCTCCTCAGTTTCACATTTTCAAAACACCACTGGAAATCTAGAATTTATGTATCAGTTAAATAATC
>NW_022958889.1:0-348 GCF_012274545.1 Fukomys damarensis | reverse complement strand
TTCAATTTCATTGTAAAGTTTAAGGAGTAGAGGCAGTATCTCTTCTCTAAATGTCTTGGAGAGTTCAGCAGTGAAGCCATCAGTACCTGGGCTTTTCTTGGTTGGTAATTTTTCAATTACGTTTTCAATTTCACTGATTGTAAGTGCGGTGTTTAGAATTTTTTTATCTTTTCCATTTGAAATTGGTACTTTGTAATTATGAAGAAATCTGTCCATTTCTTCTGGGTTTTCCATTTTATTAGAGTACAGCTTTTCAAAGTAGGTTTTGGTGATCCTCTGGATTTCTGCTGAATCTGGTGTCACTTCACCTTTTTTGTTCCTAATTGCATGGATCTGAGCCTTTTGTTT
>NW_022958888.1:2579-3016 GCF_012274545.1 Fukomys damarensis | reverse complement strand
ACCTTTCTCTGTGGAGTACTTCACATTCATGAAACTGACCGCTTTCACTTTAAATGGCTAAGTAGCGAGAGAAGCTGTTTCCCGGGGAATACTGCCCTTTAAACCTCAGAAGTCCGCTGCAAAGTGCGTTTGTGTTCTAACATCAAACTTAACCTATCCCCAAGTATACAGAGTACGGGAGGCTTGTGTGCACTCAGAGCTGCTAGACACACTCTTAGGCCTGAAGGGCTTCTCTGCTAAAAGTGCCTCACATCAGTGTTTCAATCTCTGCGAGGCAGAGACCTACAAACAAGAAGGAATACTGTTGGAATCCACACAAGAGGAGGACTTCACTGGGAATCTCACAGTGTTGCAGCACCTTTCTCTGTGGAGTACTTCACATTCATGAAACTGACCGCTTTCGCTTTAAACGGCTAAGCGGAGAGAGAAGCTGTTTG
>NW_022958888.1:0-1246 GCF_012274545.1 Fukomys damarensis | reverse complement strand
TTCTGGAGGCTTGTGTGCACTCAGAGCTGCTAGGCAGTCTCTTAGGACTTAAGGGCTTGTGTGCTAAAAGTGCCTCACAACAGTGTTTCAATCTCTGCCAGGCAGAGAACTACACACAAAAAGGAATACATTTGTACTCCACATAAGAGGTGGACTTCACTGGGAAACTCACAGAGTTGCAGCACCTTCCTCTGTGGGGTACTTCACATGAATGAATCTGACAACTTTCGCTTTAAACGGCTAAGAGCTGAGAGAAGCTGTTTCCCGGGGAAAACTGCACTTTAAACCTCAGAAGCCCTCTGCAAAGTAAGTTTGTGTTCTAACGTACAACTGAACCTCTCCCCAAGTATACAGAGTTCTGGAGGCTTGCGTGCATTCACAGCTGCTGGGCACTCTCTTAGGCCTGAAAGGTTTCTCTGGTAAAAGTGCCTAACAACAGTGTATCAATCTCTGCGAGGCAGAGACCTACAAAGCAAACGGAATACAGTTGTGCTCCACATAAGAGGTGGACTTCACTGGTAAACTCACAGAGTTGCTGCACCTTTCTCTGTGGAATACTTCACATTCATGAAACTGACTGCTTTCACTTTAAACGACTAAGTGGCAAGAGAAGCTGTTTCCCAGGGAAAACTGCACTTTAAACCAAAGACGCCATCTGCAAAGTCCGTTTCTGTTCCAACATCGAACTGAACCTATCCTCAAGTATACAGAGTGCTGGAGGCTTGTGTGCACTCAGAGCTGCAAGGCACTCTCTTAGGACGTAAGGGCTTCTCTGCTAAAAGTGCCTCGCAACTGTGTTTCTTTCTCTGCCAGAAAGAGACCTACAAACAAAAGGGAATACAGTTTTGGTCCACTTAAGAGGTGGACTTCACTGGTAAACTCACAGAGTTGAACCACATTTCTATGTGGAGTACTTCACATTCATGTAATTGACCGCTTTTGATTTAAACGGCTAAGTGGCGAGAGAAGCTCCGGGGAAAACTGCACTTGAAACCGCAGAATCCCTCTGCAAAGTGCGTTTGTGTTCTAATGTCAAACTGAACCTATCCCCAAGTATACAGAGTACTGGAGGCTTGTGTGCACTTAGAGCTGCTAGGCACTCTCTTAGGCCTGAAGGACTTCTCTGCTAAAAGTGCCTCACAACAGCATTTCAATCTCTGCCAGGCACAGACCTACAAACAACAAGGAATACAGTTGTACTCCACATAAGAGGTGGATTTCACTGGTAAACTCACAGAGTTGCAGA
>NW_022958887.1:0-4347 GCF_012274545.1 Fukomys damarensis | reverse complement strand
AAAAAATTTATCAACACAGGGGCCGGGGATTTAGCTCAGCAGTTCGGTGGCCTGCCTTGCAGGCGGCAAGGACCCTAGTTCAATCCCCGGTACCCCCCAAAAAATTATCAACACATTAATCCTTACCTTTATATGTTGGTCTACCAGATTGATGAATTATTTTGGTTCTCATTTTCCTTGTTTTATTAGAGAATTTATGAAATCTGTATATATGAGTAGTATGAAAAGTATTAAGGTCCATCTGTCATTTTCCTCTTTCATCTCTGCTTTCTACAAACTTCCTTTTCTGTCACTACAGCTTGTTTGGTTGGAAATTTTTAAGACAAATGTTATGTTATCAATATATCTTTGTACCTATTTTCTACTGATGACAAATATTAATTTTTAAGTAAATTTTATTATAACTATAATTAAATAAATCATTAATATCATTTAGTATCTCACACATATTACAAATTCTCCAACTCCCTCAAAGATGATATTGGTTTTTTCTCAAATCATACAAATTACCAACATTCTTCACATCACTGTACTGTTTTATTATACCAAAGTATATACTGTATTGCAGAAAATATATATTGTGTATATGTGTGGGGGGTATGCTTTTACACATATGTGTGCACTATTAAATGAGAAACATGGCCATGAATGTTGTAGGATTGTGCACATTTGGCATACTGATAGCTTCTCTGGCAACCTTATGATTTCTTAAAATTACATGCTTGACTTCATCATAGTCATTCATTTGGGAAGAATATTACATATGTATTGGTGTTAAATGTGTATATGTGTGGGGGGTATGCTTTTACACATATGTGTGCACTATTAAATGAGAAACATGGCCATGAATGTTGTAGGATTGTGCACATTTGGCATACTGATAGCTTCTCTGGCAACCTTATGATTTCTTAAAATTACATGCTTGACTTCATCATAGTCATTCATTTGGGAAGAATATTACATATGTATTGGTGTTAAATTCTATCATTATGCTTATAAAATATAATAAAATAAGTATGGGGTATAACAATAGAAACAAAAATCTGATCTTAAAAATGAGAATTTTTTTAGTTGTTTCTGGATTTCAAATGTATTTTTTTTCCTGTAGGAAGTTTCGTTACAAATGTAAGTGTTACAATCAACAAGCATATTATATTTATCAATTAATAAAACCAAGGAATTTATAATCATAAAACTTTGAGGACAGTTTCTCAACTATTAATATGTAACTTTGTTTTATTTGTAGTTCCATTATTTCAAAAATATAAGAAAATGCGAAAGAACATAGTGCTTGAAGATCATATCAAACTAATAATGTATTTTGATTATTAGTCTGTGTTACATTAATTTGTATTTCATATCCTTTTTTGCTGTCATATATATGTGTACTTGAAATTTTTATTTAATATCTTCATTTCTTGTTATCATGTATGTTTGCAATCTTCAATTAAAAAAAAAGATATCAGAGGAGGCCTAATGAAGTTAAAATCTGAACAGAAACCTGAGGTAGAGAATTCAGGGCAGATCAAATAGTAAATGTAAAATCCCTGAGGCAGGAACATACCAGTGGAGCTGGAAAGGTTCCAGGAACAGCTGCAGACAACTAAGGCTTAGAAAACACAAGGAGCACAGGCCCCACAAAGACCTACTGTCTTTCACTCAGAGTAACATTAAGAAAGTTCTCTAGGCACAGTACCTTAGCATAAGAAAGTTAAATCTAAATCTCAATGCTGAGCAACAAGTTAACCTGTGTGTGGTAACCTATATGTGTTTGCACTATATAAGTCTACTTATTAACTACAGGAAGAATCATCGGAAAGTTTTTCTTGGGGGGGGTGATAAAGAGGGTATCTTATTTCAAGAAAATGTAAAGAGATAAGCATACCAGTATCCAACACAACTTTATTAGGAATGCAAAATCAGTCTGCTATCTTTTGTGAAGAACATATGAAATTAATAATTCTCATTCCTTATAGTCTCAATTTAGTTTTGCCATTTATTTAGCATTTAAAAAATAATTTTGTGTTTGGGGTTTCTTTTTTTTAATTTAGAGGCAGTTACTGGGGAAAAACAAACAAAAATGAATGATAAGAGTGGCTATTTTAACCATAGATAATCTATCTTTGTTTAATAACTTTAAGATGAACCCTTAATTTCACATTAATAAGAAGTAGAATCTTGTTCAACACTCTATTGTGTAATCTTAAATTAATTCAACATATTCAAAGTGATTATATTTAAATCTACTAAAAGAAAATTTAAAGTCAATAAAATTTTTGAATACTTATGTTTTAAAGTTGTTATATTACTTTTGATTTGATTCATATTTACATCATCACGGAAAAAATAAATGAAACTCATTCAACTGTTTATAAAGATAATTATTGATAGAAACTGGGTCATCTATAAAAGATGACAGCATTGCTTGTATGTCACTGACAGTTTAATGGATTTTGTTATATAATTCAGAATAATATAAGATTCCAAAGCTTTTCAGTATTAACAAAGTATCAATATCTTTTCTTTCCTTTTTGGTACTGGGGATCAAACTTGGGTCCTTATGCTTGTGAGGCAGGCAGCAGAACCACTGAGCTAAATCCCCAGTATCTTTGCTTTTTAAGAGAGAAACTACATAAAGCATATATTGCCCATTCTAAAATCTTTTTGACATCACAGATAGAAAATTTGAAACTAAAGCCAATTAACACATGATGCCTAATTCAACAAAGGTTGGATTATACTAGAGATCTAATGTCCCTTCCCCTTACCAGTGTTTGAGTCTAACGTATTAGAAAGTGTACTAAACTAGTGCTTACTAGCTAACCATTCACATGTGTGACTCACCATCGAATCTCAAAACCCAGCTTGGTCTACACCTGTTCAACAGACAAATCCTCTGATCAAAAGCTTGCAAGCTGTGACTGAGTCAAAGTACCGCAAAAGGTTCTCAATTTTTATTCTTAACTTTAGAATGAACGGAGACCTGACCAAGAACAAACAGATCACACTGGCACCAAAACAGGCCTACACAATGAGTAGCACCAACCTAGACAAATATTCTCAAACTTGTACAAATCACATATACAGTCTGAAATACACCTTATATCATGATTTACCTAGAACAAGTATGAACATATATATAGTATAATGTGCAGACCACTAAACTGTGTTCTGTTCTTGTCCATTTCATTTATAAAATAAAGACAGGGGTGCTGAAAATACTAATATGGACTAAAAGGCAGAAAACTCAAAAAACTGGAGATTTGACAAGTAGATCACTTAATCGACAGGAAGCTGGATGTTTCACTGAATTATACTCAAACAGCCCATTTTTCAAACAACTATAATTTAGTATTCACTGTTGAGAAGTACTTCAGGCAGTAATATCCTCAAAAACACACACACAGCAAAACAACAGGTCTAATGACAATAATTAATACAACTCTGGCTAGACTATGTTTATACAGCTCATCCATAACCATATTTGCTTTTGACATAATTATAATAAAGAAGAACAGAACTGCTGACTGCAGATTATAATATATGTTGTTTCAACAATGACAGTCTCTACCAAGTCCTTACAAAACTGAAGTAGACAATGGAGAT
The DNA here is from genome assembly GCF_012274545.1 of Fukomys damarensis. Classification (NCBI taxonomy): domain Eukaryota; kingdom Metazoa; phylum Chordata; class Mammalia; order Rodentia; family Bathyergidae; genus Fukomys; species Fukomys damarensis. The sequence goes on along the minus strand of NW_022958887.1, from coordinate 741 downwards.
TCCCTGTTGTCCCTAAGTAAAATGTAGAGAAGCTAACAACTTATGGCAAGTCATCAGTAATCGAAAATATATTAGATTCATCCATAGGAGAAAAACACACCTTCTCATCTGATATTTTCCTAACATGGGCTCTAGTGATCCCCTACAAGATCTCAAACAGAACTGGAATATGAGGACCCTGTCAAATTAATTCCCTTTCTTTATGAAATTCATGGAAGGAGCTGGGACCTCACAAAGGTTGACTAGTGTACAGAAACGGCAAAATATGGCCTACTCTGGTCGACTAGTGTACAGAAAAGGCAAAATATGGCCTACTGCTTTAAATTTTTAAAAATCATTTATAACAAATGAATGTGTTTATGGAACTGTCATAAAAAATCCTTTAAATTTTTAAAAATCATTTACAACAAATGAATGTGTTTATGGAACTGTCATAAAAAAAAATTCCTAATCCTCTCAAGACAATGATTCTTTTCTTCTAGACCATTTTGACTTATAATTTTTAGGTAATCTAGTCTTAAGTCTTAATGACTACAACAGTGAGTTTATAATTCAAAGAACTTTCTTTATATCATATCAGAGTTAAATGGAATGGCTATCCAGGGGCCACGCCTGCAGGAGCTGCATCTCTGTTTCAAGATTCTTGCATAGTCTGCCTGGAGCCACCATCGCTCCAGCATCAGGAAGGTGGTCATAAAGGGTATTTTTCTGAGTTCCCAACTTTGAACATCTTTAAAGAAA
>NW_022958886.1:0-209 GCF_012274545.1 Fukomys damarensis | reverse complement strand
AGGATCGCTGTTGAGTTTGAGACCAGCCTGCGCTACACAGTGAGTTCCAGATCAGACTACACAATGAGACCCTGTCTCAAAAAAAAAATTTTTTTTTAAAATATTTTCCAAGTAAGGATGACAGGATAAGTGAATCTTCAACATGCATTTTGGACCCATCCTTCACAACATGTAAAACACTGTCTTAAAGTGGATCCTGCACCTAGAGC
>NW_022958885.1:0-201 GCF_012274545.1 Fukomys damarensis | reverse complement strand
CCTTTATACTTCATTTTGTGACAGAATCTCACTAAGTCTCTTAGTTGCCCAGGTTAGGCTTGAGTTTGAAATTCTCCCAACTCAGCTTCCCAGAGCACTGGGATAGTAGGCATGCACCAACACACTTGGTTTAAGAACATCTGCTCCTCTATATGGCTGTTCCTATTTAAGACTTGATTAAAAACTTGATTGATATTTTTG
>NW_022958884.1:0-645 GCF_012274545.1 Fukomys damarensis | reverse complement strand
GGAAGAGAAGGCAGGGAAGAGGGATTAAAAAATGGAACAAAAACAATAGAAATAAAAATTTTAAAATGGAAAGAGGAAGAAGGGTTGAAGGGAAGAGAGGAGAATGGAGAAAAGATGAGAATTAAGATCTCTTCTGTACAGGTACATTGCCTCTATGATGCACGTCATCATTATGTATGTCAAAAGTGGACCCATAAAATAAAATTTAAAAAAAGAGAAGCCAAGACAGCAGCGTAGAAGCAGGCTGCATCTTTCCTATGACTTGGAATAAGAACAACTGAAAAATGCCTACTCCGAGTGAGGTGAGTAAAGGACAGAATGGACTGAAATTCCATATTGGACAGGTAGGGATTTGGAAAGACCCCCAAAGTTCAGGTAATCAGAACAGATAGCTAGAGGGGTACATCAGTACATAAAGGCAGCAGAGCAGAAGGGGTGACAGAGGGCACAGAGACAGAAGAAAACAGGCTGAACTTAGCTGATCCAAGGACTATCTAGCGTGCTGGTGCCTAAGAGGTGTTAAGCATTACTCAGTGTAAGCATGGTGCTGTGGCGGAGAGATCAGATAAAGGTCATACTCAGACTTGCTGCTTTGGAAAAAACAGCACTTTTCCTTTTCTGCATAAATCAAGCAAATATTGCTCT
>NW_022958883.1:0-1666 GCF_012274545.1 Fukomys damarensis | reverse complement strand
TGACTTTCAGATTCTTGAGACTTCAAATTGCAATAGCTTCTCCCCAGAGCTGTAACACTCAGCTGTTCCTCAGAGCTCTGGCACGTGGCTGTGACACTGAGCTGTATCACTTGTCTATAGCACTGAGTTGTTCTACTTTGTCACAACAATACCATAAAATTAGATGTTCTAGTACCATGTGCAGCCGTGTGGACCAATCCTACAAACGCTACATCCTGCTCAAAAGGTACATTTATATGAAGTGCAGATTTGATAAAACTAACCTACGCTCTTTGAAGACCCATCAGTGGATGAGTGCATGGGCAGGCTTCTAGGTTCTGCTACTTCTCTGTTTCTTCCGATGCACACTGATTAACCAGCAAGAGTTCAGTTGACATAATTAAACAGGTTCAAAATTCCCGTATGCTTCATATCTTGAACTTACACTTCAATAGAAGGTTAAAGATACAGCCCAGTATATACTGTACACAGACCCTGGGAAGGTAGATGCAGGTGGACGCAGCCTAGCTGTGGTATTCAGGAAGGTCCAAGGAGATGGAATTTGAGCAACAGTGGGCACAGGAAGAACAGGTACAGAGCTTTCCGGCAAGGAAGTACAGCCAGTGCTGACGAGGTGGAACAGGGGTGGTGTGTCCAGATGGCCGTGCAGCATGGCTGATCTAACATCAATAAAGACAGCTGAAAATGTGCAGGGAGCAGACCAAAGAGGACCTTGAATGCTGTGGTTCAGAAGTGGGAAGTTTCATCTGTTAAAAAGGTCATTTCAAGATGTCACATAAATAGAAGAAATGAAAGTTTTCTTTGAGTAACAGAAGAGAGATCAAGTTATACAGGAGAGGGACATAGAGTTAATCTACTCTTTCTGCTGTGCTTGATGTAATGCTGAAAGAGGAACTCTGACTCCATGCTTCAAGCTGGACTCACTACAGGGAAATTCCCTACTTGAACTTTCCTTTGCTCAGCATACCCGAGTCTGTTCTGCCTCACATGCCTGGATAGAGCCCAGCCTGCCTGCTAACAAATATTCAAACACTGTAACCAATAAATGTGTGTCAGATGTCCTTATCTATAGCCCACCCCTCCCAAAGAGTATATCCTCCTTTGCAGAGTGCTGGATGGTGCCAGTACACCTTATGTAAACTCAGACTAGTCCACCAGCTTTAAATAAAGCTTTCACTTTGTTTCTGAGGCTCCAGATGTGCTCTCCATCCTCCTGGACTGTCAGTAACAAGCTACTTCAACTGAATGGAGAGTTTTGACATTTCATCCGGGGACTCATCCGGGATGATTAACTGCACTGATCTCTTGATCATCAGTTTTAAATCCTGCAGAGGAATATGGTGACCCTCCCCAAAACTATGCAGAGAAGGCATGACCTCAGATTTATCCGAGTCTCTCCATGACTTGGGAGGGGCCTCTGTCCACAGTGTGGCAGTCACCAAACTCAAAGGGACTAAGGACAATTGTTTGGGTGATAATCAGCCATCAGAGGTCCGTCTCTGGGGCAATCTCCTTACTCAGCTCTGGTTCTGGATTGAACACTCTAACAGCTGGCACATGGGTCTGGTCAGCCTCGATAAGCATTCCCTATTTGGTATCTGTTTAAACAGTGTTTATTCTGTCTGAATTCTGTTGTCAGTCAGGACCCTCCCATGAGGGAGGGAAT
>NW_022958882.1:0-396 GCF_012274545.1 Fukomys damarensis | reverse complement strand
CATTGCCCATATATAAATATTAATAGTATTCACATCAATTAAACTTACTTCAATTATTGAGAAGTGTATATATTTCATTAAATTAAAAATTATTTATGTTTCTGCATAGTTTATCAATAATTAAGCCTCTAAATTTTAACATGAAAGGGCCGGGGATTTAGCTCAGCAGTTCGGTGGCCTGCCTCGCAAGCACAAGGACCCGAGTTCAATCCCCAGTACCAAAAAAAAGAAAAAAAAATAATAAATTTTAACATGAAAATCTTACAAGTGCCCCATTTTTGGAGAATATAATATCATTGTATCACAAATAAGCTATATTATAATTTCTAAACAGTTTTAATGCTCTCCTTAAGAAATTGTAATAAACTGACATCAGAGCAGCTAGATATGCCTTTG
>NW_022958881.1:0-216 GCF_012274545.1 Fukomys damarensis | reverse complement strand
ACATGCCTGCCTTTGAAGGTGGGTCAGGGAGAACCTCTGGGGTTCGAGGGCCTTCAGGGAGGAGGCCGGACTCCCGAGTTTCCCTGCAGTGCAGCTCCTGCCCAGAAGAGAGGCTCTGGCGATACAGACCAGAAGCCGGGGCGTGAGGTAGCGTCGGGGCTAAGGCAGCCAATTTGCCTAGAAGTCCCCGCATCAGAGCAGGCATCTGGGCTGCCA
>NW_022958880.1:0-225 GCF_012274545.1 Fukomys damarensis | reverse complement strand
CTACTGATGACAGATATTTGAGTTTTCTACATCTAGTTAAGCTTTTTACTATCAATAAATTCACTTCTACTTTACTAAACTTCCAAATAACTGCAACAATTTTTTGAATTTTAAAAAGATAACATCACTTACATATTTTGTCACATCCTTATTCCTTCATAATTAGTAGTTTGATAAACATATTTGAGAAAGTTATTAAACTCTAAATTTTAAAAATCTTCTATG
>NW_022958879.1:0-234 GCF_012274545.1 Fukomys damarensis | reverse complement strand
TAGATATTAGGGAAAACTGAAGTCAAATAGTTCATTATGATTTTATTTGAGCATTCCATGTCACCAAAAGTGTTTTAAAATGGGGTGATCAAAGTTCACAGGGTAAGATACAAATGCATATGTGCCTATTTAGAGGGAAAATTGGTAGGTGCTAGCTATATTATATGGTAGGAATGAATGGAAGACTACTGGTGACAGTAATAGAAACAAAGAGTTTAAAGACAATATTTCAGA
>NW_022958878.1:0-396 GCF_012274545.1 Fukomys damarensis | reverse complement strand
TCTTTACAAGGCTGGGCTCAGCCTTATACATACAGGTAGATATAGATCTATAAGTAAACTGACTGAAAAAGATGAGCGACTTTCCTAAGATCTCACAGCTCAAGGGACAGGACATGCACTAACTCCCAGGTTCACCTCTCCCGACCTCAGCAGCCTCTCCTGTCTGAGGAAAGGATCAACAAGCTGGTCTCAGAGTTGCCCAGCCCTCCCTCTTCACCACTTCTGCTTTACTGGCAGTTGATTAAACTGGTTGAATCTGTTTAATGCTATCAGTGCTTTCTAAGCAAGACTCTGAAACTCATGGTCCCTGCTAGGAGACCTTGGGGGACGCTCGAGACTTAAAAATGCTGCCCCAATTCCATTTCTTCTGGGTGCAGCCTCAGGCTCCAAAGTGTC
>NW_022958877.1:0-200 GCF_012274545.1 Fukomys damarensis | reverse complement strand
TATGTTGATTCTTCCTACCCAGGAGCAGGGGATAGCTTTCCATTTTTTTATATCCTCTTCAATGTCTTTTTTCAGAGTGCTGTAGTTTTCAGTGTAGGTTTTTTGCTTCTTTTGTTAGATTGATTCCTAGATACTTCATTTTTGGATGCTATTGTGAAAGGAATTGTTTCCCTAATTTCTTTCTCAGTGAGTCTGTTATT
>NW_022958876.1:0-457 GCF_012274545.1 Fukomys damarensis | reverse complement strand
TAATTTATCACATATGAGACATATTAGATAATTAATAGTTCCAGCAAGGTAAACGGAAGCCAATCCATGCAACCATGGGGAATTTCCTCTTCCTTTTGGGAAAGGGACATTGCTCCCTGACTATTCTTCCTTTGGGGTACTGAGACACAGCCCCTTGCCCCTCATTCCCCCCTGCCTGGTGGGCGTGGGGAGGGACTCCGGTTAGGGATGGGGGAGCATCAGGGCCGCAAAAGCAGGGATCTGCTCCTCGCGGGTGGCCAGGCTGTAGGTGCCTGGGAAGAGGTGACAGGGACCCTTACCTGGCGCGAGACGACCCCGCGCGTCCCTGTTCCCTGCTTGGGGAGCGAGGACGGCTCGTGGCTCTCGCAGGCGAGGCGGTGCATCGGTGCACCCACAGGCTTTTGTGGTTAGCAAGTTCCTGCTTCCGTCCAGGCCACCGAAAGTTTGCCGCGGGGGA
>NW_022958875.1:0-202 GCF_012274545.1 Fukomys damarensis | reverse complement strand
TCATGAATCTTGAATTCTATATTGGTTCACAAAGACACCTCAGAATTACCTGAATTGCAAATGACTTGTATAATTTTAGATGTTGCTGAATGAAACCCTGCTGTTCATCCTAGAATGAAAGTAGTTATAAGAAGCAAATAATATGCTGGGGATCTAGCCTCATGGTGCAAGTGTAAAAGCAAATAAAAGCATAGCAAAGCAG
>NW_022958874.1:0-833 GCF_012274545.1 Fukomys damarensis | reverse complement strand
ACCACGAGGTTTCTACCTTGGAGCCTGCTGAGCACATGCTGAATCTCCGACACTACGAGGTACACTATAACTTTATTTGTTCAGTTGTGGGTTTGGGATAGTGTATCTCAGTAACAGGGAATCTAACTAATAATATCAGGGCTACTATGAACAAAGTTTTTATGAACATTCTTGTATAAATTATTTTATAACAGGTTTTTCTCACCCTTATGGGGCAACAGATTTGAGGAGCTGAGAAATAGGTCTGTAACTTTAAAGATTACCAGTTTTCCAAAGCATCACTTACTATTTTTACATTCCCTGTAGCAAGGTATGGAGGTTCTGGCTGCTCCAAATCTTGAAACACTTTTGTGAAGTGGCAGTGTCAAGATTATAAGACTCAGAAGTGATTTGAGAAGACTTCCGTGTTCTTTCTATACATGAAAAATGTTTCAGATGTCAAACAAATTACCTGTTCCTTCAAAGGCAATCTCCACGTGATATGTATCATTCAGAAACCACTAGGATTTACTTGGCTGATCTAGTTTACTAGGTGAGTGGGTTCCCTTTTGCCTTCAGTATTCCAAGTACATCTCTTCAGAATGATTATAGTTTCTTCTGGGTGATAGCAATGTAAAGGTTTATGCTCTCTCAATAATCTCCAGAGTTCTTGGCATTTATGGAATGTAGCAATAGAGTCCAGATTTCATTAAAAATTATATGTGGAATTTTAACAGTAAGTTTGAACCATTTTTTAAAAGTGCTTGTATATGGAAAGAAAATCAGCAAGAAAGTATAGAGTTGTTGAAATGTCAAGTTAAATGGCCATGAAGGAGGTGAGAACCAAGAATCAA
>NW_022958873.1:0-2667 GCF_012274545.1 Fukomys damarensis | reverse complement strand
GGGGGGGTACTGGGGATCAAACTCGGGTCCTTGTGCTTGCAAGGCAGGTGGCAGCATCACTGAGCTAAATTCCCAGTCCTAATATATCGATTTTATGATGGGGACATATTTCTATTTGATTCAGTTTCTAGTCATTATTATTCTATTTTTGTTTCTTATGACATTTCATTTTTCTTTTCTTCTCTACATTGTGCAAAATAACTCAGGAATTTAGAACAAAAAACTGTGTATTCACTTTGTTATCCTGAGTTGATTTTGCAAACATGTACCTAAGTCCTATTTAAGCATGTATAAAAGCATATTCGTGTTTCAAACTCTGGAACACTTTTTGAAAACTTTTTATTCGCTTTTTTTTTTCCATCATTGTTCAACACCAAACTGATCTCAAAGGAGGTGGCTGACAAATCTAAGGCACACAAGTCTCCTTACAGAGTAACTCGTCGCTGGAGATGACACTTTAATACTTCTTACAAAGCAAAAGTTAACTAAAATGTTAACTAAATATCAAAAGAACAATAAAAAACAGCTCAGATGATTTAACTTTAAGAAAAACTGACCTCAGATGATTGTTATTGAAGGTGGTTGGTGGCCTATTGAGCAACAATTACTGTGCTAACATATTTAATATGAAAAATAACTCTGCAGGAAGCTATTATCTTCTAATCACACATGAGGATTCTGAGACTTAGAGAAGTTAAGATGCTCAAGATGACACAGTTAACTAACCACTACTGCATTATCTACAAGTTTTCCATGACTGTGTTCAAATACTTCTCAGTGAGTCCTTCACCACCAGTCTCTTGAAATATGTAACCCAGCCTCTTAGCATTATTCCTCCCATCCCTTGATTATTTTTTAACCTGTACAACATATATTAGCCTCTAAATTATTCCATGTCACCCATCAGTTCCATTTATCATCTGCCTCCCTCCTTTATAAATTCAATCCCATGAGGGCAGAGAGTTTTTTTTTTAATTTTATTGAGTTTATTGGTACATTTTAGGGACACAGTACAGTTACATTCATTGTTGGGATCATGTACCTCTACATGGCAAGTCTTGATTCAGTTTTGCCAATTTCCTTAACCGTGTATCCCCAGCACTAAGAACAGGACCAGATGCAGAGAAAACTGTCACTAATTACTCATTGACTGTGTAGCAAAGGTACCACAAACCAGGAAGGAAATGGGAGGCAGTAGAAGTTACTGTGTGTATTTAATTATTGTCTTCTTATTTGACAGACTGGATTTTCAAGAAAAGAGGTGGTAGTTATCAGCCTGAATACTGTCACATAAATTAAGGAATGATTTTTATGATTTCATCTTCTCAGCATTTTATCTAACCAATCAGCTCCCATTATATGGAAAAAGAGCATACTTTCCCACCTGGATCAGTGAGCTGAAATTTACAAAAACATTTTCGAAATGGAGGAGGGAAGCAAGTGCATCTATTTACCTCAGTAAGTATAAGATAGCCTGATAGTATATGAATGCTTCATCTTTTCTTGGGTAAATTGACATAGAGACTATTTAATTTTGAAGCACACACGAAGAGGTTACAAATACAATGTCCTCTAGGCCTTCTACAAAGCACAAGCACATGTTTTTTGCAAAGCCTGGCACATTTGATCGAAATATCAGGTAAGACAAACAAATTTTCTCAGTGGCACATTTATAAAAGGAAACCTAGCAAATAAAATCAAGAGTTTAACAAATACAATGCTCTTTCTTGACATCCCAAAACCCTTCATAAAGCTTCAAAGAAAACACACAGAAAGGGTGCCTTGCACATGGCTCCACTATCATGGATGAACTGATAGTGGCCCATGAAAGAGCTGGTCGATTTGTCAGAAGCACATTCTGTTAGAAGGAAATCAAATGAACAAAAGAAAATACTAGAATTCTATAGTCTGTAAGACATCACATTTGCACTCGGTCAGGGATCTTTTCTCCATGGTGTATTGGCCAGGAAAAGAAATATCAAGCATAATGTAAGGGTTTTTATCAGTACAGAAAACAAACTCTAATTTTTCAGAGGTAGAAAATAAAAGATAATTGACTATACAGGGACATTCCTGAGGCGAGAAAGAAGGAAACTGACAGCCACGTCAACTGACTCAGCTCCCTTTGGTGGTAGCTGGGGACTTGCTTTACTGAAAAGGTGAGAGCAGATTGGCTCTAGCGCTGCTCTGTGCCTGTTTCTTCTGCAGACTGAACAGTCCATAATCTCACCATGTCTCACGTCCAGGATTTTTATGAGGTTCAAAGAGCATACTGCAAGCAGATTTTTAACAGGTTAATTTGTTTTCCACAGGAGGTTAATGAACTGTTTATTCTTTAGAAACAGCAAAGAAAATAAAGAGTATCTCAAGGGCTAATTCATCATTCAAGCACTGTAGTCTCCTAATTCAGAGGCAATCTGGTTCCCGTAACTCTGAGTCTGGTTAGAATGCAGAAAAGATGATCTAGCCCTGCACTGGTACCTCCATGAGACCATCGCTAGGATCTTTGTGGGAGGATGGGGACACAGTTAGAGGTTTATGGCTCCCTATTGCTGATAAACTGTCTTGTTCCCTGTGGAGCTTACTAGAATTGCAAAGATAGGGTGGAATATACACATCCCGCAATAGCATGCAGGGCAGAAAACACGAAGTTCTCGTCTTCCATTC
>NW_022958872.1:0-270 GCF_012274545.1 Fukomys damarensis | reverse complement strand
TCTCTCTCTCTCTCTCTCTCTCTCTCTCTCTCTCTCTCTCTCTCTCTCTCCCCTCTCTGACAACTGAATTTCTTTGAGGGTGTACCTTTTAATTTCTGCCTAATAAAACGCTTCCTGTGCCTTTCGCTGACCGATCTTGAAAATTCTTTTTCCATGACAGGAGGTTATGAATTCACAAACTTATTCTGCATGGAGGATGGGTTGAATTCTTATACCAGCTTCAGGAACCTCCTGAGACCCTGTCCAGTGATAAGGCCACAGTTAATTCAG
>NW_022958871.1:0-306 GCF_012274545.1 Fukomys damarensis | reverse complement strand
TTAAAGCTGTTGAATATTTTGTGAAATATGTCTCTAAGGAGACTCTTGAAATACTATTTTTGATAGTATAGTATGAGTGTATCATATTTAATTAGTACTTTGTTGTTGATAGATATTTACTTTTATGCTGATACTTTACATTATTGACTCTAATTATTTAATAGGAATCCTTGGGGTCTTGTGAATTTCCTAAAATTAATTCCTAAATGTGAATCTTGTTAATGAGCACCATAAGTATGAACACTTTATGGATTTTAGTATGGATATATTTATGTAATCCAGAAATAGGTTTTGTTATCTATGCAT
>NW_022958870.1:0-209 GCF_012274545.1 Fukomys damarensis | reverse complement strand
CGGCTCAGAGGGCTGGAACGGGCAAGTGAAAGCCTGGGTGCAGACGGGGCCTTGCCTGGGGAGCGCATTACAGCGCTCCCTTCCCCGCTGCAGCTACTTAGGCAGGTTGGGGAGCAGTGCGGGCCTCCCGCGGGGACAGTTCACTGCTGCATCCAGGCTGCCTGTCCCTGGAACCCGTGTGGAAACCCGGACGGGGTGTTACTTACCCT
>NW_022958869.1:0-216 GCF_012274545.1 Fukomys damarensis | reverse complement strand
ATCCTTTTCCATTGAGTATTCATTGCTCCCAAAAGTGCCTGAATCAGCTAAACTACTGAGATTGTAAGTATGTGTGAAATGAAAGTGCTTTTGTAATAAAAGGCCATTTAGATGAATGTGTGCAGAAACTGGCAGAAAGTACTTTTCTCTCTTTGATGTCTTTCTTGATAGCAATAGTAATAGGACATTGAGGTTGTTGTCTTCTTCCTCTTCTTG
>NW_022958868.1:0-401 GCF_012274545.1 Fukomys damarensis | reverse complement strand
TCTTCCCTGGTGTGTATCAGAGTGAGGCTTAGGGACAGGTGGCTGCCGAAGACAGGAACGCCCGTTATTTAAATATGCAACAGTTTATGTTTACAGTACCAGGGTGACAGAGAGGAAAATACAAGGAAAGTACAAAAGAGCTGTGGTTAATTAATTTTACTAGTTTTCATTGAGTCTAATATATTAATATAGTTAATATTGTACTAAAAATGTTTAGTGTATGTTTTATGTGTACCATGATACCAAGTCCTTGGTACACACTATTCTCCTGCATACTTAGAATAACCTGTGTGCTTGACATTATTTAGTCCACTTCACAGATGAGAAAAAACCTCAGGGACTAATGTTTACCGTTAGGGTCACAATGATATTAGCTAAGCCGTGCTGGATACGGCATGTGT
>NW_022958867.1:0-205 GCF_012274545.1 Fukomys damarensis | reverse complement strand
AACACAGGGACTGATATCTAATAAGCACTTAAATGATTGAAAAGCAAATTAGTTATGTAACAATAGCATCCTGGCTAGGGCTGAAGTTTAAACTGCAGTTTCACTTAAAGTAGTTTAAAAATTTGCAGTAAAAGCCGGGTGTGGTGGCTCACGCCTGCCTGTAATCCCAGCACTTGGGAGGCTGAGGCAGGAGGATCACTGTGAG
>NW_022958866.1:0-996 GCF_012274545.1 Fukomys damarensis | reverse complement strand
ATGCCAATGGGAATGCAAGATTTAATGTCCATCTCCTTTTGTCCTCACCACTAGGGCAATGAAATAGGCAAGTCACATACTTATATACAAATAATTGTATGTTGTTCACACAACAAACCAAGCAGTCAAATTGACTTACTTATTTACATATTATTTAAAACTTATTTTATGCAAAATATAAATAAAAATTACAATAGAGAGACGACAAAGCCTAATGTATAAAAATTAACATATAAAATAGGCTTTTAAAAATATTTTCAGAAAAGACCTGGGAATTTTAATATGAAAGACATAAAGGAAGGGGACTAGTTTAAAGAAGATTGAGCTGGATTTGTTTTTTTGTTTTTTTTGTTTGTTTGTTTGTTTGTTTTGGTTTTTTGAGACAGGGTCTTACCATGTACTTGAGACTGACCTGGAACTCACTATGTAGCCCGGGCTGGTCTCAAACTCACAGCGATCCTCCACCTCAGCCTCCCCAGTGCTGGGATTACAGGCATGCACCAGCACACCCAGCAAGATTGAGCTTGATTACAATCATGGTTTTGTGGCCTAGTAGTGTAATACTCTGGAACATTCACTTACTATCTTTGGATTCCCATGTCATTGCTTGCAGCAAGGTAGGAAATATCAATGCCTCTTCTGAAAATTTATGATGAAGATATGAGAAAAGGCATATTAATTAGTTATGTATAAAAATTAAGTGATGTTTATTCTGCATTATTTTTATGTACAAAATATATTTATTGATGAAAGTAGAACTCAAAGTATTTTAGCTACAAAATTGTTATTGAAATCCAACAACAGTAAGAATTTCCATAATGCAGGCCATTTTAACTTTTAACTTCTTCTCAAAAAATGTTATGAGTAACTTTACATTCATATATAAAAGCACATTTATTGAAGAATGGAAATATGAAGTACAAAGATCCTAACTTAAGATCTCTCTCATGAAATTGTAAGTAACATTGCTGTACTTTTTAAAAATTTGAGTTTTCC
>NW_022958865.1:0-251 GCF_012274545.1 Fukomys damarensis | reverse complement strand
ATAAAAACTATAAAAAGATGTGAAATCTAGACTTCAGGAAAGACAATTTGGTGGAGAAGAGCTGCACCAGAACTCTTATCTGAGCCTATCATTTTCTTTGGTAATAAAGAGATCAACATCTTATGTACAACAGACAATTAGTGCTTTCTCTACCACAAATTCTCTGGGACTGGAAAGAGTACATGAGGCCAGAAGTGCTCAGTGTTGTCCAGCACTGAGCAGTGAGAAACACAGCCTTGTTGGGTTAGAAA
>NW_022958864.1:0-219 GCF_012274545.1 Fukomys damarensis | reverse complement strand
CTTTCTATTCAACATAGGTTAAATCATGCTTCCCGGAGTCCACACACATTTACTGTGAGAACTATTTAAGGCATGGTCACTGCTCTTATCTTCCAGTTTACTGGAAGAAGGAGTATAGGGGACAAATAAGCAATGTCAACACCTTGGAATGGAGGTTAAGGTAACAGGACATTTCACTGGGATTTCAAGAAACCATTTTTGAGCTTCATCCCAGTCTAG
>NW_022958863.1:0-228 GCF_012274545.1 Fukomys damarensis | reverse complement strand
ATGAAGTGGGGCAAAACCATTACTAACCAATAAGATTATAAGTACAGTCACCCAGGTAATATTAATTAAATGGGGGTCAATTGGGGAGCAAGTCACGTAGCAAGCAAACAGGGATTTTCAGTAAGGGTGGGGGTCAGGGATATTTCATGGAAAGGCTGGGTTAAGACCTTGGCCTCCCACCCAGGTGATTGATACCTATTTAGAATATCAATTACTGCTATTTATCCT
>NW_022958862.1:0-301 GCF_012274545.1 Fukomys damarensis | reverse complement strand
AAAAAAAAAGTCCAACTGCATGCCAAATTCTCCCCAACTTGGTAGGTACTTTACACTCATGGCCCACCTGGAGTAGAATGAGCCCCATCCCAGGGGCTCCACAGTGCCACGGGACCTATGCCGCCACATTGGATGGTGCAGGTCTGAGCCACCTCACCTCCACCTACTGCTTCCTGGGTCAAGGAAGTGCAGGATCATGTAGGAGCCAGGACATAAAACTGTTTTGCTTCTGTCCCTGTGCTCAGCCCCCAACCCAGTGAGGAACCTGAGAGTGGTCACTCAGACCAATGACTCCATCAGC
>NW_022958861.1:0-336 GCF_012274545.1 Fukomys damarensis | reverse complement strand
CAGTGAGTCACATGTGGAGTTAGGAAGAAATAAGCCAAATCTGACTTTTGAGCCCTCAGCTTTCTCCATTCTCTTTTGTTTTTTAGGAGTCATTTAATGACTGTCTTGTAATTAACATATTTTAAACAAAGCCATTTTGCTCAGAATGCAAAGCTTAGCCCTCTAGATTTCTCTATATCATCTTCCCTCAAAATTCTGCCAACATGTGAGAATTTGAAAATAATTTAGGCCAAATCATTAGTTTCTGAAAACTGACTTTATAGGTGACTCAACTGAATGTTAACCATAAGAGTACAGTTTTCTATTTCATAATCGCATTTCCTTTTCACATTCATC
>NW_022958860.1:0-226 GCF_012274545.1 Fukomys damarensis | reverse complement strand
TATATATATACACATACATACAATTATATATGTGTATGTGTGTGTGCACAAAATGATCACATTCATCACTGGGAATATGTCAGCTATACATGATATATTTGATTCTTCTTTTTCCTATTCCTGCCTGCTCTGTTACACAGGGTTTATATCGTATGCATATATCTTTTCAACTAAATTAGATTTTAAGCATTTTTTCAAAATTAATAAAAAACAAATTAGAAATATC
>NW_022958859.1:0-596 GCF_012274545.1 Fukomys damarensis | reverse complement strand
GCTCCTGATATGGGAGCCCAACACGACCTGAGCTCTCACTAAGTGTCACGCCTTGTGGAAGATCCCTTGAAAGAGGTGTCATTGTTATCCGTCTTTTCCCCGGGATGCAGCAGAGGTAGGATGTGGTCCATCCCCAGCAGCCCTTGCTCAGGGGACTCCTGTGTGGACAGAGTTTGCATCTAAACTGAACCCTGGTCCACTGGCAGCTCATTCAGCCACCCTGTGACAGAAGTGAAAGGTCATGCGTAGGAGTGTGTGGGGGTGGGATGGGATTTTCCCTCTAGGTCCTTTCAGTCTAGTGGGAGGGGAAGGATTGCAGTGAAGTGTGAGAGACCATTAAGACATTTAGGCACCTGTGGATGGAAGGAGCTGGGGGTGGGGACCTTGGAATCAGGCCTTAGGACTCAGGAGGGACTTTCTTGGAGAGGAGGTGGATGAGAAATTGCCAGCTGCAGGAAGAGACAGATGCTTTTGTTCTAAGGCCTTGCAAGGGATCAGAAGGATAGTTCATCTGAAGGAGTTCCCGACGTCACCAGTATTAATAATAACATGCAGAGCAACCCCTTACTTAAAATAAAAGCAATCACTCTGGTTTT
>NW_022958858.1:0-1890 GCF_012274545.1 Fukomys damarensis | reverse complement strand
GCAGTCAGTTTCATGAATGTGAAGTACTCCACAGAGAAAGGTGGTGCAACACTGTGAGTTTACTAGTGAAGTCCTCATGCAATGTGGAGTACAACTGTATTCCGTCTTGTTTGTAGGTCTCTGCGTGGCAGAGATTTAAACACTGTTATGAGGCACTTTTAGCAGAGAAGCCCTTCAGGCCTAAGAGAGTGCCTAGCAGCTCTGAGTGCACTAGAGACTCCAGAACTCTGTATACTTGGGGTTAGGTTCAGTTTGACGTTAGAACACCAACGCACTCTGCAGAGGGCTTCTGCGGATTAAAGTGCAGTTTTCCCCGGGAAACAGCTTCTGTCGCCGCTTAGCCTTTTAAAGCGAAAGCTGTCAGTTACATGAATGTGAAATACTCCATAGAGAAAGGTGCCGCAACACTGTGAGTTTACCAGTGATGTCAACATCATATGTGGAGTACAACTGTATTCCATTTTGTTTGTAGGTCTCTTCCTGGCAGAGATTGAGACACTGTTGTGAGGCACTTTTAGCGGAGAAGCCCTTCAGGCCTAAGGGAGTGCCTTGCATCTCTGAGTGCACACAATCCTCCAGAACTCTGTATACTTGGGGATAGGTTCAGGTTGACTTTAGAAGACAAACGCATGCTGCAGAGGGCTTCTGAGGTTTAAAGTGCACTTTTCCCCGTGAAACAGGTTCTCTCGCCGGTTGGCCGTTTAAAGCAAAAGCAAACAGTTTCATGAATGTGAAGTTCTCCACAGAGAAAGCTGCTGCAACTCTGTGAGTATACCAGTGAAGTCCACCTCTTATGTGGAGTACAACTCTATTCCTTTTTGTTTGTAAGTCTCTGCCTGGCAGAGATTGCAACACTGTTGAGAGGCACTTTTATCACAGAAGCCCTTCAGGCCTAAGAGAGTGCCTAGCAGCTCAGAGTGCACACAAGCCTCCAGAACTCTGTATACTTGGGGATAGGTTCAGTTTGACGTTAGAACACAAACGCACTCTTCAGAGGGCTTCTGTGGTTTAAAGTGCAGTTTTCCACGGGAAACAGCTTCTCTTGCCGCTTAGCTGTTCAAAGCGAAAGCGGTCAGTTTCATGAATGTGAAGTACTCCACAGAGAAAGGTGCTTCAACTCTGTGAGTTTACCAGTGAAGTCCACTTCTTAGGGGGAGTACAACTGTAGTCCTTTTTGTTTGTAGGTGTCTGCCTGGCAGAGATTGAAACACTGTGGTGAGGCACTTTTAGCAGAGAAGCCCTTCAGGCTTTAGAGAGTGCCTAGCAGCTCTGAGTACACAGAAGCCTCCAGAACTCTGTACACTTAGGGATAGGTTCAGTTTGACGTTAGAACACAAACGCACTCTTCAGAGGGCTTCTGTGGTTTAAAGTGCAGTTTTCCACGGGAAACAGCTTCTCTTGCCGCTTAGCTGTTCAAAGCGAAAGCGGTCAGTTTCATGAATGTGAAGTACTCCACAGAGAAAGGTGCTTCAACTCTGTGAGTTTACCAGTGAAGCGCACCTCTTATGTGGAGCACAACTGTATTATAGAGAAAGGTGCTTCAACTCTGTGAGTTTACCAGTGAAGCGCACCTCTTATGTGGAGCACAACTGTATTACTTTTTGTTTGTACGTCTCTGCCTGGCAGAGATTGAAACACTGTTGAGAGGCACTTTTAGCAGGAAGCCCTTCAGTCCTAAGAGATTGTCTAGCAGCTATGAGTGCACACAAGCCTCAAGTACTCTGTATAATCTGTATACTTGGGGATAGGTTCTGTTTGACGTTAGAATACAAACGCACTTTGCAAAGGGCTTCTAGGGTTTAAAGTGTAGTTTTCCTGGGGAAGCACCTTCTCTCGCTGCTTAGCCATTTAAAGCGAAAGCGGTCAGTTTCATGAATTTGAAGTACTCCA
>NW_022958857.1:0-205 GCF_012274545.1 Fukomys damarensis | reverse complement strand
GCTGATGGCTTCCCAATATTCAGAAAGAATACATCCCTTCTATTAAAGCCTTTTCCAACCTCATGAACAGAGGAAACAATTTCCTTAAGGCTCTTCTTTCTGAGCTTGACTCCATCATAGCACTTCCTTATGATGTAGTGTGATTATTGTTTCTCAAATTTATTTGTATTTCTCATTTTCATTAATTTCTGAGTGGTACATAAGT
>NW_022958856.1:0-246 GCF_012274545.1 Fukomys damarensis | reverse complement strand
TGCTCACAGGGGCTGGGACCCTGCTGGGCTGCAAGGAGAGAGAGCGTGGAGTCCACCGGGGACGGGCGCAGAAGGGAGGGCTGTCAAGAAGTGGGGCCTGCTGGGGTGGACAAGACCAAGGAAAGGAAGGGGTTGTTGCCCCTTTGCGGTGCAGGGCTAAAGGGACAAGCCCTGTGGACTGGTGGCTGTGCACCACGAAAGGGCTGTGTTGGGAAGAGTTCTAAATCTGGACAAATTTAAGGAAAG
>NW_022958855.1:0-256 GCF_012274545.1 Fukomys damarensis | reverse complement strand
TTTTATTTTGAGACAAGGTCTCAGTAAATTAATCCAGGCTGAGTTCGGATTTCCAGTCCTCCTGCCTCAGCCTCCCAGATTGCTGGGATTAGGCATGTGCCACTGTGTCCCACTGAGAAATTTAAGTATCGAGTGGGAACAAGTTAGGGAGTCAGAGTCCTCCTCCTTTTATCCCTTACCCTGGTGTCTTGGAGGAGGCAGCGGAAAGCAGTGTGCATAGACCCTGAGATAAACAGCCCCCTGCTGTCTCACGCAT
>NW_022958854.1:0-1475 GCF_012274545.1 Fukomys damarensis | reverse complement strand
GTGTGACACACACCATGCAGGCATGATGGTGTATGGAAGCCAGGAAAATTTCCACTATGTGTCATGATCGTGAGAACGGCAGAGCCTGGCCGCTGCTGACAGTCAGTGATGATATTAGTTGGCCTTCTGGAATGGTAGCAGTGAAAATTCAGTCAACATATTTTATCCTTCGGAGTTATTCAGGCACATTCTGATCTCACCAAATGGACTGATAAGAGTGTAGTACAAACTTGGCATCAAACAGTTGTTTCCAAACAACCAATGGGAGGTGGGGCAAAGGGTGATTTTTCTTGTTTTTAAGATACAGCCAATGCCTTTCAAGGCTAAGGCTTCAACAACAATTTTTCCATTGCATAAAACACAAAGAGCTATTCTTTTTGTATCCGAACATAGCACAGTAATGGAAAAAAAGGAATGAAAACATAACTTAAATAAATAGTATGGGATGAAACTATCTAGGTTCTCGGGCCAAAGCACAGTGTGAACTTTAGATTATTCAGTTGATTCAATTCTAATTCAATTCAAACTGGTTCTGTTTTCACTTACAATCTTTCATCCTTTATGCTTATTGTTTGTCATGAGATCTGATCTATTTGTATGTTTAACACAGGGGACAGGGAAAAGGCTGACCTAACCTTTGTATTATAAGAGATTGCACTAAATTTGGGAGTGAGAGCAATAATTCCACAGCTTCTTACTTGGAAATGGGCTCAGCTTCAAGAAATAAAAATAGAAGTGTCTGAATGTGACTACAAAGCTCAGCCACATGGAATTAAAATGCCAATTCCTTTCAGCCTTCTTTTTAGTCATCAGAATTCCAAAGCTAACAAAAAACTCCTATAGTCAAGCATCTTTTTTATGTAACACTTCACTTGAGGTTGCATCAATCCAAAATGACTTCATATTCAGTATTTCCAACCTGACTGTTCACATTCTTTTTAAAAAAACTATCAAGATTCAAATTTCAATAAATAAATACACATTCCCACATGGCACTTAAACTCTAAAACAGTAAGTACTTACTTGATGATCACCCTTATGATTCTAAAATAGAATTTATTGACTATAATTACCTTCTGAATAAATACAACATATTAAATTGAAATAAAAATTTTTCCTAATGTTTTACCAACCTCTGTTTCTAATTTGCCCAAGGGCCATGGTTAGCATATTTTCAGTATCATATATTCAAAGTGGAAGAACTGGAAACAAAAAACAGATTTAGGAAGTCAAGATCGACCAGTTGCATAAAATGATAATTTGGTGTACTTCATAACGACTACATACATTACTTGTTTTATGAATGCTTCCTTACTTTTACCTCTGTCCTTTGTACAATAGATATATCTTCACGTTCTGGGGAACAATGAATTTCTCTTTCCCTCTGCTGTTTATTGATCTTTTGCCTGAGTGGAATCTCTTTGAAATTAAGGGGAACTTTTTGTTTTAAAAAGGTACTGGGAGGGCAATGAGGA
>NW_022958853.1:0-269 GCF_012274545.1 Fukomys damarensis | reverse complement strand
TCTGAGGATGTACCTAGATGGTATAAATTCCCAAACCCATCCTTGAGACTAGGTATTTGCTGAGGTCTTTTCATTATTGGAAAGGAAAGAGTATTAGAAGTGAGACAAGAAAAATAAAGATCAAGAATTCCATGTAGTATATTTTACAGCTGCCATCTAACTGAAAAACCCCAAATACAGATGCTAATTGGCTTTTAAATGAATTATTAAAATAAAAGTAATGAATATTCAGATATGTTGCAATCAGTTTTTCAGTAAACTATTGTTGA
>NW_022958852.1:0-213 GCF_012274545.1 Fukomys damarensis | reverse complement strand
GTTGGACACAAGGGACAAGACCTCAGATTTCACCTGCTTTAGGTAGCCTGTCTGGCAAGCTCTAGCCTCACGTGAGTCTCATTACCTCTGCTTACCTGCAGCTCCTACCTGAGAATATATGCTACTGATTTGGTGTCATGGGGAATGAAATGATGCCCATGGAAAGGGAAAGTATGTTGGAACTAAAATAGAGAACCCCAGGCGAGACTTTGG
>NW_022958851.1:0-570 GCF_012274545.1 Fukomys damarensis | reverse complement strand
TGGTAAATTGGAGGGATTACTAACTCCCATCTGAATGTGGACTACCCTCGGGGGAAGGGCAGCTGGGACCTGCAGTAGAACCTTGCAGAGTTCAACCCTGAAGGAGGTCAGGGAGCTTAACCTGGGTCTTGTAACTAGAAATCAGCTTGAATTTCAGGCTTCTGCTGCTGGCTTGCTGAGAGTAATTGACTTAGATCTGCACACTGCTATCCATGTTGTCTATTGTGACAGAAGAGACATACCATGAAGGCAGCTCTTGATTTTTGTTTGTAAAATTATCCTTTTTCTTTTCCTCTTATTTTGAATTTTTATTTTTTCCTATTCTTTTCAAAAATTTTTTTCTTCTTTTTCCTTGTTTTCCCTTTCTCTCACTTGCTCTCTCACTCTTCCACATTGTTCATCTCCCATTTTGTTCCAGTTCCTTCCCTAATTTAGATTTCTTCTTTCTTTTTTTATTCTCTCTTTTTCTTTCTCAATTGTCATTAGTTTCAAAGGAAAGGGAGTATAGTTTCTAGCTTCCCTATTGCTGTTATTGTTCTATTCTTGTCTGTGTTCTTTCATTCTGTCTTT
>NW_022958850.1:0-284 GCF_012274545.1 Fukomys damarensis | reverse complement strand
GTGAAGTCCACTTCTTATGGGGAGTACAACTGTAGTCCTTTTTGTTTGTAGTTAGCTGCATGGGAGAGATTGAAACACTGTTTTGAGGCACTTTTAGCAGGGAAGCCCTTCAGGCCTAAGGGCGTGCCTAGGAGCTCTGAGTGCACACAAGCCTCCAGAACTCTGTATACTTGGGGACAGCTTCAGTTTGACGAAAGAACACAAACGCAATTTGCCGAGGCCTTCAGCCGTTTAAAGTGCAGTTTTCCCCGGGAAACAGGTTCTCTTGCCGCTTAGCCGTTTAA
>NW_022958849.1:0-430 GCF_012274545.1 Fukomys damarensis | reverse complement strand
GGTTAGTGACAGGTTAGGAAATTCCTGCATATCAACACTAAAAAACCGTGATAACCACAGAGCTCACATATTTGGGTTATAGCTTTAATAGCACACTAAATGTCACTAACTTTTCAGATGTTTTATAAGAACTCTAATTTCTTTGCCTGACGATTGTGTGAAATTTATGGTTACAACTTTGTAACAGAAGTTTTAAAATCATAATGGCTTTGGCCAATCACAACCTACATGGGACATTAATAAATGTTAGTTTACACTTGAACAAAATTCTTAATAGATCATTCTAGTAATTAGCATGTAAAAGATATTATAGGCAGATTCCTAAATTCTTGGGAAGAAAAAGAAAATTTTAAAATGAAAATAATGGCAGCCTATAGAAGACTTTTGTGTTATGGAAATTATTTGTGATGATGTGATGAGGACTGATTTT
>NW_022958848.1:0-216 GCF_012274545.1 Fukomys damarensis | reverse complement strand
GTTTCAGGTCTTAGGCACCATCCACACACCTGACTACCTATCTTATTCCTTTAGAAGGTAAGATTTTAACTTTTTTCTTTGGAACAAGCAAACATATCCAACTCCTAAATCTTGATAAACTTTATAAGGATCCTCATAAAATATTATCTATAATAAAGTACCAGTTTTATCATCAAAATTCTAAGTTTTTCTTTTGAGCTATAAATATTCTAACTC
>NW_022958847.1:0-233 GCF_012274545.1 Fukomys damarensis | reverse complement strand
TTCTTAGGATTTTTGTGAGGATTAAATAAATAATGAATATGGGTTAAATGAACAGAAACTGGTTAAGACAGACATTTAATAACCAGGCACTGCAACCATGGTTCCCTCCAAACATCTTCAGGCCTTTCAGATGTTTTGAAAAATGCATTAATTTTCATCTACCTGAAAGCAAATTAATTGTTGAGCCTAAAAATGGAAATTAATAAAATCTTCATTTTTCAATGTTAATGGCT
>NW_022958846.1:0-694 GCF_012274545.1 Fukomys damarensis | reverse complement strand
TGTTTGTTTTGAGGGGCTGATTACATAGGCACCCCTAGAAATGCTGACATGCACAAAAACTCCAGATTCCCGGCAGAAAAGCAGGTATTCAACACCAACCACATTCTCCTGTTTTTTTCAGTTCTGGGAATGATGAAAAATCCTAAAGTCCCAAGTTCCCAGGTGCCAGCCAAGGACCAATTTTCTAAGCAGATCTTTCTAAGAGCAAAAAGTTTCAGGCCTCTTGTGTCTACTTTTTCTGCACACATTTGAACTGGAATTAGTAACTCTGACCTGGGCATATGTTGAGGAAGCACCTTTTGTTTTTCTCCTGATGAGGCTCCAGGGATTTTTAGAAAGTTGAATTGATAGCTGGGAGTGGTGGTGCACACCTGTAATCCCAGCACTCAGGAGGCTGAGGCCGGAAGATCGCTGTGAATTTGAGACCAGCCTGGCTACATAATGAGTTCAGGTCAGTTTCAACTACATAGTGATACCTTGTCTCAAAAAAAAAAGAAGAATTCTATACATCCCAAAATGGTCTCTAAAAAGTTGCTTCCAAAGCCGGGTGTGGTGGTGTACACCTGTAATCCATCACTTGAGAGTCTGAGGCAGGAGGATCACTACAAATTTGAAGTTAGCCTGGGCTACGTAGTGAATTCAAGGTCAGGCTGGGCTACATAGTGAGACCCTGTCTCAACAACAACAACAACAA
>NW_022958845.1:0-5767 GCF_012274545.1 Fukomys damarensis | reverse complement strand
AGTTTCTCAGGTGTTCTTTGTCATAGAAGTATCTTATTTCCCCATTCTTTGTATGTATGTATGTATGTATGTATGTATTAGTTTTTTTGAGACAGGGTCCAACTATGTAGTCGAGAATGACCTGGAACTCACTAGGTAGCCCAGGCTGGTCCTGAACTCACAGTAATCCTCCTGCTTCAGCCTCTGGAGTGCTGAGATTTCAGGCGTGTATCACAAGGGCCGGATTCCCCATCCATTATAAAAGAGAGTTTTGCAGGATATATCAGCCCCTGTTGGAGAGTGTTTTGTCTTAGGACTTGAAATACCTCACTCCACGCTCTCCTTGACTTAGGGTTTTTGTTGACAAGCTAGCTGTGCTTTCCTTTGTATGTGATTTGTTTCTCTTCTCTAACTGCTTGTAGTATTTTGTTCCCATGTTGGGCTCTGGGGATCTTGGCTATTATAATGTCTAGTTGTCAAATTTTTTTTATCATGGCTATTGGAGTCCTATATGCCTCACTTATCTGAATGTCAATTCTTCCAGTGGAGCATTTGCGAGAGGCAATGGTTAAGCCAGAGTGGAAAGTTACCGGTAGAAAAAGTTCATGCATTTGGAGGACTCTAAGCAAAGGGGCCCTTGCGAAGAAATAATCTAGAGAGGAAGCCTCCCCAGAAGGCAGGAATGACACGGGTAGCATATTCTTTTAGCGACGGATTAGTAGCAACAGCTTAGCCCTGGAACTGCAAAGTCATACACACAGGATCATCAACAGGAAAACCTGCCTCTCCACAAGTCCCCAGGAAAAGATTAGACAACGTGACAAGAAATCCAAACTCATGTGGGAGGGGGCTGCGGAACCGCTTAATTGCACATCATCTAGGGAGAATTAGGCCCCCACCCAGTGCCCAGCCACGGGGAAAGGGGAAGGGACCTGCATGCTAGGAGTTAAAACTGCTTTCTGTGACTGGCCTGGATGTGCCCGTCCATCATATGAACACCTAGACCCGGCTAAGGAAACACCTTTGCTTTCGCCGCCCTTCCTGCCTCCGAAGCCCACTCTCTGTATCTGGACAGGTGAATGCATTTCTCACACCACCCTTTCAGTCCTCTCCCCCTTTCAGCCCTCTCCACTGCCTCCTGCACCTTCGGGTACCAGTGCTGCACCCAGGATGCCCTGCGTGCCTACTCTTCTCACTTCCTCCCCACCAGACTCAGCCAAGGCCCCACGCCCATGATCTGCTCACCGGTCCCTGATTTCTGTCCATTCACTGACTTCCTGTTGCCAACCCCATAGACTTTCTTCCCTTCCCACTGCTCACCCCTGAACCGTGCTCCTCCTGCTCCTGCCCTCACTGAAACACCTTGCTGCCCCTAACCCAGTGGACGTTTTTCCCACCCCTGCACTCCCCAACCTAAACTCAGCCCGACCCCATCCCCTCAGCCCACCCCACGTCACAGCCAATCCCTGACTCCTCTCCTGCAGCAGGCCAACTCCTTTCGTGCTCTCCTACTGATCCCCAGCCACACTCAGACCCGCCCCACACGTGCTCCACACCTTCATGCGTGACTTCTCGCCAATCACTGACTCATCTCCTGTAGCCAAGGCAACAGACTTTCTTGCCCTCCCATGATCCCCGCTTACACTCAGCCTCGAACCAGCACATGGGGGAAACCTGTCACCGTCTGACTGCCGGTCACCGACTTCTTTCCCGAACCCAAACCAATGGACTTTCTTCCCCTGCCACTTCACCCCACCTGCACTAAGCCCTTTCCCTACCTCTCCCCTGACCTCTTGCCAATCACTGACTTCCGTCCTGCAGCCACCCAACTGAGCTTCTTGCCTTGGCATTGGACCCACCTACGCTCAGCAACAGCAAGCCAGGTCCTCACCCAGGCTTCTGACTTTCTGCCCTGCCCACGGCCTCCCTGCCAACCACCCGTGAGCCCCGCCCACTATCTGTCTGCGGTCCACCCTCCTGTCAGGGACTATTTTCTAGTCACCGACCTCCTTCCTGCCCCCGAATCAATGGCCTTTCTTTTCTTTCATGGACCCACCCACACCGGCAGTAAGCTACACCCCTGCCACAGCCACATTCATTGAGCTCCTGTGCCTCAACTCACTACCTTCTCGCGGCCAGCCCAACTGACTTTGGATGCCTCCTGCCTCACTCTCAACTAGACTCAGCCCTGCCCACGGGCCAGGAATGGTTGACTCTCCTCTGGGACTTCTGTCCAATCACTGACTTCCTGCCTGCTCCAGAACCAATGGAAGTTCTCCGTCTCTCTTTCCCCTCCCCAAGTACAATAAGCCACTTCCCCAATCCCACATTAACTTTCCCCTTCCGCCCAATGAAACTTTCTTTCTTTGCCCCGCCAAGGCTGGTGCGCCATACCGTCAGCTACGTCACCTCCCCTGTATGGTTTCCCCCCCTCCCAATTGCTAATGTCTGTCCAATCAGTGACTTCCTCCCCGCGCCCCCAACGAATGGACTTTCTCTGACTTCCGCCGCTTCCAGAACCTTCACTCTGCCCCTCCTTGGCAGGTGCCCTTTTGCTTCACTGATTCCGTAGCCGCCCTGACAGACTTCGTTCCCTTCTGCCTGTTCTCCGGGGCGGTATCTTCCTTATTCCTTCACGGACCCTCTTCTCTCCACCACCGGAAGGTGAGCTTCCTGCCCTCTCCTGCCTCCCCAGCCCAGGCAGCACACTGTGCTCTCTCCGGCAGCTCCTTCCTCCCTGGACCTGCGGCCTTTGCTTCCTTTGCTGTAGAGGCAGTGAGGACTCAGCTGGCGGGCAGACAACCGCCGTCCCAGTCGCCTCCACCTTGAGACGCAGCTGTCTTGTCTGCGCTGAGGAAACGACACCACTGCCCTCGTGCCCACCATCTCCGCGGCCAACCCACTGTCACCATGTCCAACCCTCCTGCCCCCAGCGAGCAACCCAGCCACAGCAGCGGTGCTAGTGCCCCTAGCATGAGACGCATCATGGAGCCACAGCAAGTGGGTGTCAGGATGGGCAGTGGGGCCCCTCCGGAATGGGCCCAGCTGGGCCGCAGGAGCAGGGCCTCCACAAGCCAGGACCAGATGGGAGCCTGGAGGTGGTCATCGCCTACGTTCCGACCCCAAGAGCAGATGGAGCCCACTGGTTGTCGCTCGGTGGTGCACTGTCTTCAGCACCGCTCCATCGGCAAACCGGGCCGCCACACTCTCCAGGCCATTGGGGACCAGTTGCAGAGAAGTGCAGTAACGAGGCTGCCAGAGCTGCTGACCGAACGCCAGCTCGACCTGGGCAGCTTGGACAAGGTGTTAGCATCACAGTGGGTGAATGACAGGCAGGTGGTGTGTGGCACCAAGTGCAACACGCTGTTTGTGCTGGACGTGCACACGGGCCACATCACACCGGTCTCACTGATGCAGGATAGGAGGCCTAGATGGGCCTACGCACACTCTGCATCTGGCATCCGTGCCATCGAGCTGAATCCCTCCAAGACACTGATGGCCACTGGGGGTGAAAACCCCAACAGTCTCGCGGTCTACCAGCTGCCCTCCCTAGACCCTGTGTGCCTGGGCGATACTCGTAGCTTCAAAGACTGGATCACCTCGATCGCGTGGATCAGTGACAATGTGGTGGTGAGTGCCTCCTGGGATGGGACCTTGGTGCTATGGGAAGTGCATTCTGACATGTTCGTGGGCAACACTGTCGGGGAAAATATGCAGGGGATTCCAGTGTATGCCCACATGCGTCCCAGAGACAGAGTGATCATCCCTGGATCCAGTATCCGTTATGGCACCTCCAAAGTACAAGCCCTGGCCTTCAGTGGCAAGGGGCATGAATTCGGAGCAGTGTCCTTGGATGGCTACTTTCACCTGTGGAGAGCGCATAGAACCCTGTCCAGGCTGCACTGTTTTACCCTGCCCTTTGCCCAACAAAATATGTGCATGACCTACTGCGATGACTTTTCCTTCTATGCAGTGGGCACAGAGTCTCATTTCTGTTTAATGGATCCTCGCCAAAGTCAACTGAATGCTGCGGTTGGACCCCTGTGTCACATAGAGAGTGGCATTAGTGTGCGCTCGATAAGCTCCTACAAGCATATTATTACCATGGGCACAGACCAGGGCTGCCTGTTCTTCTTTGACATCCGTGCTCAGAAGTTCTTGGTGGAGAGGTCTGTCACCAGCCTGGACTCCTTTCCTGAGCCCTCAGGCAGGAAGCTCAGACTCACCTGTAGCAAAGGCCGTCTGAATCCAGATGACCTCTGGAGATATGAATTCTATGGCATCGAAGAGATGCCTTATTCGCTCTACACGCACTGCTACAACTGGCCCGAGATGAAGCTCTTCGTAGGCGGAGGGCCTCTCACTTCTGAATTGCGTGGGTTCTACACGCACTGCTACAACTGGCCCGAGATGAAGCTCTTCGTAGGCGGAGGGCCTCTCACTTCTGAATTGCGTGGGCACTATGCGGGCATCTGGAGCTAAGGACCGCTGCCTCCTTCTTTTAGGTACACACACTTGCTTTTCATTTCCATGTAACTTTCCTTCTCTAGGTGGCATTCACAGCTCTCACTCTGTCTTTTGTCTTCCAGGTTGAACAGACTCAACTTTACCTGGGTGCTTCTGAGAGATGGAGATGTTTGGTCCATTGAAAATTGAATTTCAATCTTTAATTCTCCTTCATAACACCATTGGTATCAATTTTCATGGAAATAATTTAGGGTTCTTTGTTGTTGTGGTTTTTGCTACTGGCACTCGTACTCAGGACCTTGCACTTGGGAGGCAGGAGTGGTGCTACAGCCCTAAATCCCTGGCCCAATTTAGGGGTTTAAAAAATTTAATTTCCTATTTATTCATTCGTACATGATTGCGGTACATAATGTTTTCTTTCCTCAGGAGGAGTTGGTATAAGCACCTCACGTAATTTATCCTACAGGTAGTTTAGGTTCATCCTTAGTAACATTCTCTCTTGACTTATTCACGTATTCGATCTCTAAAGACATTCAGGCATTGTTATACAACTATATTCGTTGTATTTTCTTATTAGTAATCTAAAAATTGTTTTTGTTATTTGTTCCTTAGTATTCTGTGACAGGCAATACACACTCTAGTTTTGTACATATTCTAATAGGGTTTTGACATCAGTTCTTAGCTATAGTTTTACAGAACATATCCGATTCAGAAATAAATTCCAGCTCTTCATTGCCTACTTTAAAAATATTTCATTTGCACGTTGCAGTCATAATGTATAATATTTGGATGTTATGCACACTAATATTTTTTGTTGTAAGGTTTATCGTCTTGGAAGAAGAATTCTCAGAATCTTGTGTTTGTGTTGCACTGCCGGTACAGGTGAACGTCTTTGAGAGCACAAGGGTTTTGCTAAGTTTAATATTCTCATTAATCTGAAAAATCAGTCTCTCTTGCAAACTGATTTCAGTTTTAAGAAATTCATCGAGAGTAGATGAATGGGCATTTTTGTAATTTCTTGCCCTATGGTGAGCAAGAGCCTTGGATGTATGGGAGTGTCTGTGGTTTGAGGCGCTTGCACAGGACTCGGTGGGGTCATTCACAGCAGGGGTTTCAAGCGTGAAAGTATGGCACACGGGAGGATTACCCACTGATCATACAGAGAGACTGGCTGTTTTGCTGTTGCTGTTTTTAATGTCACAAGGCATATTTGAGCAGATAGAAATTTTCCAATTTTGATGATGAGTAAAGGTATAAGAAAAAAGGGAAAGGAAGCAAAAGGGACCCATTTGGCCCATTCTGAAAAGAACTGCCGAATATG
>NW_022958844.1:0-200 GCF_012274545.1 Fukomys damarensis | reverse complement strand
CCTCACACAGAATGACTAGAACCCCTTAACAGCTGCGAGAATCGTGACTCATACCTCTCTGCATGTCATAAACTTTGGGCACTACCTCCCTGGCCAATGAGACAGCCCTCACGGCTGTCGCCTCGGTGAATATGTTGAGGGTCTATTGCCCACAGCAGGGAGATTGTCACCAAGCCAGAGGAAAAGCATCCTGCTTGAGA
>NW_022958843.1:0-208 GCF_012274545.1 Fukomys damarensis | reverse complement strand
TGGACTTCCTAGCTACTAAAGCAATCCCTCAATATTTACTTTTGTCAGAACCTTTACTAAAAATATGCTTGCAAACATCAAGCATTTTTTTTCTCTTTAACTTTACATTTAAAAATGATTTCCCTAAAAAATTTACAGCTGTAGCATTAAAGTAAAAAGTGTCAAGGAGACAAGGGGTTAATGCCTGTTAGCTAAACTTCCTTAAAGT
>NW_022958842.1:0-215 GCF_012274545.1 Fukomys damarensis | reverse complement strand
AGGATGGATGGTGAGATGAAATTTAGTGAAGCTCTTCATAATCTTGTTTCTATTAATTCCACAGTTACATACTGTGATCAAACAGATCCAATTTTTAAATTTTACTTGGATTTTACTGTGGTCTTCGATAACTTAATAACATGGAAAGTTAAAGTCTCTTACTGAATATATTTTATTCACATGAAGTGTCAACTCCTTAGAAAAATAAAGCAGTA
>NW_022958841.1:0-277 GCF_012274545.1 Fukomys damarensis | reverse complement strand
CAATCCTAGCTTTTTGAAGTATTTCCATATTGATTTCCATAGTGGTTACACCAGTCTGCACTCCCACCAATAATAAAGAAGGGTTCCTTTCTCCCCACAACCCAGCCAACATTTGTTATTGGTTAATTTCTTGATAAGTCATCTGTTCTGAGGTGAGATGGAATCTCAGTGTTGTTTCCTCTGCATCTCTTGAATGACCAGTGATGCTGAACATTTTTTTCATGTTTATTTGCTGCTTTTACTTCTTTGTCTGAGAAATGTCTGTTCATTTCAGATG
>NW_022958840.1:0-571 GCF_012274545.1 Fukomys damarensis | reverse complement strand
ACTGCAGTTCTGTGAAGAGAATGTTATCTTGACATTGTGGTCAAGAAGGGACTAAGATAATTACTACAAAAACAGAATCCTTACCTTGAAATCTGATGCTGATATAAATTGAACTGATGAGAGTGGAGGGGAAAAAGTGTGGAGATCTCACGATCCATTTTGGAGTTAGAACCATCTCTGCTGTGAAATTCAGCATATGCAAAATTAAGAGTAATTTCAGCATTTATTTATGAAATGTATTTTAAAGTCAGAAATCTGAATTCAAAATGCAGTGCATGATTCAATAAGTTTTCTAAGCTCTGTTGCAAATTACATTGGAAGAATCCTTATAGCATGACACTGAACTGCAGACATAAGCTAAGGCTATATTTATTTACCACTGACTTCAAAATTACTTTCTTTAACTACTCTGATTTGAAAATAAACAAGCTTTACCCAGTGAATGGTTGACTATTGGTCTATAAGACAAGCAGAATGGATTCTTGAGATAGAAATCATGAAGCTGAACTTTACAAGTATTATGTATGTATAATTACTCAACAAGTTTACTGAACATTCCTTAACAATTTTC
>NW_022958839.1:0-306 GCF_012274545.1 Fukomys damarensis | reverse complement strand
AAAACAACTTGTGATTTCCCCTCAGATAATTATTATATTTCAATAATGCAGAAGAATGGTTTGGCTCATTAAAATACTTTATAGAATTATTTGGATAATTTGTGTCACATACAATTTCCTTGAAGAATACTAAATAACTTTTTTGTCACAGAGCGGGGTATGTTAACATAAAAGTGTGTATCTTAAAATTTAAAACCATATTTCTTGTGAAAGATGAAAATATAAAACTTTAAATGCAGTGAACATTTATTAAAGATACATTTTTTTCGAAGTTGGACAGTGTGTTGGCTCAGACAAAAATATATA
>NW_022958838.1:0-233 GCF_012274545.1 Fukomys damarensis | reverse complement strand
CTCCCTAAAACATTCGTTGGGATTTTGCAGAAGCTGGGACCGTACTTGTAGGTGAGGAGCAACCGGCATGTTTAAAATTACTAGCATCTGAACTGCTGAATTCTCAAGAGTTCCTCATTAAATAAATTGTTCCATTTTCTTTTGGCTCTCCAAATAATCAGCTTCCCTAGGGTGCAGAGAAGATAATAGAGCAAAAACTTCTAAGTCAATTTCACATCTATGTAGAGAGCAAT
>NW_022958837.1:0-332 GCF_012274545.1 Fukomys damarensis | reverse complement strand
TGAATGTGAAGTACTCCACACAGAAAGGTGCTGCAACTCTGTGAGTTTACGAGTGAAGTCCACCCCTTATGTGGAGTACAATGGTGTTCCTTCTTTTTTGTAGGTGTCTGCCTGGCAGAGATTGAAACACTGTTGTGAGGCACTGTTATCAGAGAAGCCCTTCAGGCCTAAGAGAGTGCCTAGCAGCTCTGAGTGCACACAAGCCTCCAGAACTCTGTATACTTGGGGATAGGTTCAGTTTGACGTTAGAACCCAAACGCGCTGTGCACAGAGCTTCTGCGGTTTAAAGTGCAGTTTTCCCCGGGAAACAGCTTCTCTCGCCCCTTAGCCGT
>NW_022958836.1:0-438 GCF_012274545.1 Fukomys damarensis | reverse complement strand
AAGTGACTTAACCACAGACAGAACTTTGAAAGGTAGGCCTTTGAGAAGGAAATGCTGTTATAAAACCCATGAAATCTATTTAGCCTTGAGATGGCAAATATACCATGGAAAATGAAGTGAAGCAAAAACAGATCTAGGATGAAGCAATTCAAAGTCTCTGAAAAGGGGTTTCTGCCTCTTCCACAGCCAGTACCATCAGGAAGAAAAATACAGTGAGTGAACAATGGGAGAAAAATAAAACTTTAAAATAGCAAAGCAATATTTTCAATATTTAACTCAAAGGAATTTTATGGGAAAAATAGAACAAAAAATATTGGATTTAATATTAACAATAAAAACTACCTAGAACTGACAGACACAAATTCAGATTGAATCTTGGGATTTCTAGCACTGGTAATAAAGAAAAATTTCAGAATGTTTCCTGGGAGGAAAAAAAAA
>NW_022958835.1:0-787 GCF_012274545.1 Fukomys damarensis | reverse complement strand
CCACAGCTGGGGTAAGCCTTGGCCTGTCACGCGTGGTCACAGCAGAGCTTCTCTCCACTTCTCTATATTTTAAAAATAACCTCGTTAGGTGAAATTCACAGGCTATAAAAAAAATTTAATTTTAAAGTGGATCTGCGGCCTCTAGGATATTCACAATGTGGTACAACTACCACTCTTACATAGCTCCAAAATATTTGCACCACTCCAAAGTACAACTTATCCACTGCTGTTTTCTCTCCATTTCTGTTTTTTCTATACCCTCAGCAACCACCAATCTGCATTATTTCTCATCTCCTTCCCTTTCTTAATCCATTTCTTCAGTAAGAGCTCTTACCCGTGTTTTTCCTGTCCATAAACTCACCTAACAGCATGTCTCTGCTGCTGCCATTTACAACTTAATTGATTTGATTAGAGCACCATCTCTGGTTTGTCCCTCAGCCGCCAATACCCATCCCTCTGCTGTCTTATCTCCCTGGCCTCCCTATTTCCTTGGCACTGCTACGGCCCCTACATCTCTGCTGCCACGAGTGATGCGTAGCAGTCTTCAAGGTTGCTGTACATAATGTATTTTCTGTTCATTAATGCTCCTCACACACTGTGAGGAGACTACGCCTGCCTATTTCCTTTTATATTTCTCTGGATCACATGAATATAAATTAAATGTGAAGACTCCTGGGATTTCTTTGCCTATGTGGAAACATGACTTTTCGTTAATTAAGGACTTTTCACTAATTAATTAATTTCAGCTAATTTTGTGCCTACTGTTTTGATCAGAGACCATGTTTGG
>NW_022958834.1:0-255 GCF_012274545.1 Fukomys damarensis | reverse complement strand
TCACAAATCAATTACACATCCTAGATTCAGCCACCTCTAAAAAGCAGGCCCCACATCATCCACATGAGGCCGTGTGTGTGTGTGTGTGTGTATGTGTGTATGGGGGGCATCTAAACACAAGCTATAAAAATTAGCCTATAAGATAATAGGACAAAAGAATAAAAAGATAAAGATTCAACTACATTTAACTCACTTGTTTTTTGTGATCTCACCACAGCTAGGACAATTCTAAAGTCAGCAGCCGTTGTCTATTGT
>NW_022958833.1:0-205 GCF_012274545.1 Fukomys damarensis | reverse complement strand
ATATTTTTAAAATCTTCTCTCTTGGTAGTCTCTGTTCCTTCCAAGTTCTCCCTATCTTCGTCCATTTAGTATCTGTGTTTCATGGAAGATGCTCTCCTCAGCTGTCTGGTAGTCGCACTTCATTCTTCTTATTTAAGATCAGAAGGAAAGAGTTGACCCATTAAGTATGTGAGTGAAGCCGCTCAATGATTAACTTTATTGTCAA
>NW_022958832.1:0-876 GCF_012274545.1 Fukomys damarensis | reverse complement strand
CATGAAACTGACCGCTTTCACTTTAAATGGCTAAGCAGCGAGAGAAGCTGTTTCCTAGGGAAAGCTGCACTTTAAACCACAGAAGCCCTCTGCAAAGTGCTTTTGGGTTCTAACGTCAAACTGAATGTATCCCCAAGTATACAGAGTTCTGGAGGCTTGTGTGCACTCAGAGCTGCTAGGCACTCTCTTAGGCCTGAGGGGCTTCTCTGCTAAAAGGGCCTCACAACAGTGTTTCAATCTCTGCCAGGCACAGACCTACAAACAAAAAGGAATACAGCTGTACGCCACATAAGAGGCAGACTTCACTGCTAAACTCACAGCGTTGAAGCACGTTTCTCTGTGGCGTACTTCACATTCATGAAACTGACCACATTCGCTTTAAATGGCTAAGCAGCGAGAGAAGCTGTTTCCTAGGGAAAGCTGCACTTTAAACCACAGAAGCCCTCTGCAAAGTGCTTTTGGGTTCTAACGTCAAACTGAATGTATCCCCAAGTATACAGAGTTCTGGAGGCTTGTGTGCACTCAGAGCTGCTAGGCACTCTCTTAGGCCTGAGGGGCTTCTCTGCTAAAAGGGCCTCACAACAGTGTTTCAATCTCTGCCAGGCACAGACCTACAAACAAAAAGGAATACAGCTGTACGCCACATAAGAGGCAGACTTCACTGCTAAACTCACAGCGTTGAAGCACGTTTCTCTGTGGCGTACTTCACATTCATGAAACTGACCACATTCGCTTTAAATGGCTAAGCAGCGAGAGAAGCTGTTTCTCGGGGAAAACTGCACTTTAAACCGCAGAAGCTCTCTGCAAAGTACATTTGGGTTCTAATGTCAAACTGAACCTATCCCCAAGTATGCAGAGTTCTGGAGGCTTGTGTGC
>NW_022958831.1:0-296 GCF_012274545.1 Fukomys damarensis | reverse complement strand
AAGGATTTCCAATCCTCACAACCATTTCATTACAACTCTTTTAAATCTCTCTCTCCCTCTCCCCTCCCTCCATCAGTCCCTCCCTCTCTCCTTCCTCTCCCTCTCCCTCTTCCTATTTACCCTTTCTCTAGAGAACACTTGATAATGTACCTCTTCACCACTACGTTCATCATTCCAGAATTTTTGTCACTTTACTTAACATGAGCTTGAGATAATAAAACTCATATATGTGCCATCAACTATTTCAGATACTATGTTCTCAGACTTTATTGTAAAAAGTTGGATCTATATATGTT
>NW_022958830.1:0-355 GCF_012274545.1 Fukomys damarensis | reverse complement strand
TTTTCATGTGTGTATAATTGTTCAAATTAACATTTCTGCAGGGACATTTCACTACTGTCTTGACGGCTGGCCAGGAGTTTATTTTAAAGAAGGCAAAACACCAGCACAAAGATGTTAAGTGAAGAAATAATTGTAGGGATTAAATGAGCATGAAATGAGTATGATTCAGTATGAAAATTATTGAAAACTGTAAGGCATCTGTATATTATTCTTTCTCCTTCAAGCAGTCAACATTTTCAAGGGTTAGAAAACTCCAAATCCTTTAGATATCTGACTAAATACACTCAACATTACTGGATCCTATTGTTGCTCTCCAAGATGTTGTCCTCCAACTTTTTCCAACCATTCACAAATC
>NW_022958829.1:0-221 GCF_012274545.1 Fukomys damarensis | reverse complement strand
GCTCCACCATGATTGTTTCTACTTTGGGACCAGCCAACCATGGACTGAAACCTCTTAAACCATTAGCTAAAAGAGACTTTTCCTATTCTAAATTGTGGGTATAAGGTATTTTGTCCCTGTAAAGGGAAAGCTGACCAAGGTAGCCCTCTTTCAGGCTGCAGACAGCCAATATCTTCTTTTATGCTTCTTATATGCTCACACAGCAGAAAAAAAAACCATGA
>NW_022958828.1:0-260 GCF_012274545.1 Fukomys damarensis | reverse complement strand
TGCCACTGAACTGTACACTTAACCACCTATCATCCAATTATTTAAATACCGTATGATCAAACAATGAATATTTTTAACTTTATAACCTGATATAATGGATAATATAAATCAACAATTTTATCAAATGTATTCCATACAATAATCATATATTTGAAATAATAGCTGCCTGAGCAAAGCTCCTACACAAACATGCCCCCGGTAAACTGTTACGTGGTGAAAAATGACCGAAAGTGTAAATGGCAAGTTGCACATATCTTCCT
>NW_022958827.1:0-539 GCF_012274545.1 Fukomys damarensis | reverse complement strand
GATTACATTCCTCCTGGGGAGTTGCTACAGGTACGCGACACATCTTAATTCCTTTTACCTCCCCTTCTCCTGCCCTCCCTCCCCTTGGTCTCCTTTACTTTGGCAGAATAAGACTCCCGTTCTTCAGTGGGAAGCAGGCAGTGTTGGCTGATGGAGAGAGGAGCAGCAGGATAGGCTGAACGATGCTCCAGTACCGTTCCCCTGGCGATCCCATGGCTTGAGCCTGCCAAAAACTGTAACATTGTCGTTATTATTGTACGTGTTTGCAGTACATGGAGTGTGCATTCTGTGGAGTCCATGATCCTTTGTTAATCCCCTTTGTTTCCTTTTTTAATCCCCTTCCTCTTCCCACCTACCTCCCTCTGCTTCTGTATCCCCTCCCCACCTTCATTCTTGTTGGTATTCTTGGCTCATGTTTATGACGTGTGTTATTTACATTCTCTGAGGTTAGCAGGTCCTGGACAGGCCATATCTTAATTTGATCAGGCACAGCGTCTTGAGGACCCGAGGCTTTACAGAGCAGCCCTTTCCGAGCAGTG
>NW_022958826.1:0-228 GCF_012274545.1 Fukomys damarensis | reverse complement strand
AGGTTTTATAACGTTCTCATTTTTCATATATCAGCACTGCTAGGTAAAATGTTACTGAACAAGGAACAGTAGACAAATCTAAATAAAAAAATATTTCCTTTAAAAATGGAAACAGCCCAACTGCCCATCAACAGGAGACTGGATAAAGATGTTGTTTGTTTTTGTTTTTTTTTTAATAAAATGGAGTACTACTCAACCATAAAGAGCAAGAAACTAGAGACATTTATA
>NW_022958825.1:0-204 GCF_012274545.1 Fukomys damarensis | reverse complement strand
CAAGTTCTTTTCCCCTGCTTGGGAAAGTTTTCTACCATTATGTCTGTGAACAGTATTTTTTTTAATGTCATTTGTACTCCCTCCTATTTTTTCATTGACTCCAATTAGTCTTATTTTGCTCTTCTTTGCATCATCTAGCAGCTGCTGGATTGACTTCTCATGGTCCTCGTGGTCCCTTACTATTTTTAAGACATTTTTATTTTC
>NW_022958824.1:0-243 GCF_012274545.1 Fukomys damarensis | reverse complement strand
ACCTGCCTGGCAGCCTCAAGCTTTTCCAAACACATGGAATTCTAAAATTCCAGCCAGTAACAGTTTGGCGTTCCTTTGCTAAAAGTTTGTAAATTCCCACAGAAAAACGGAAACGTGAAACCTTAGATGTTAGAGCACCTTGTGACTGGTACAGGCTTTGGAGTTTTGGGTTCTCCGGTAGGATTTCTACCCTTGATACGTTCCAGACACCCAAGAGCCAGATTTTGCAAATTTTCTTACTGA
>NW_022958823.1:0-336 GCF_012274545.1 Fukomys damarensis | reverse complement strand
AAAAACCACATCTTCTTTATCCAGTTTCCAACAGAAGGGCAAATGGGTTGTTTCCAAGTTTTAACTATTACAAACTGTGCTACTATAAACATGGGTGTGCATATATCACTGTGATATGATTTTTTTAATTATTTTGGAAAGATACCCAGCAGAGGGAAGGGTGGGTCAAATGGAACTGCTAATCCCAGCTCTTTGAGGTATCTCCATATTGATTTCCATAGTGATTGCACCAGTTTGCACTCCCACCAACAATGGAGAAGGATTCCTTTCTCACCACAACCCAGCCAACATTTGTTATTGGTTGATTTCTTGATAGCAGCCATTCTTTGTGGGGTG
>NW_022958822.1:0-261 GCF_012274545.1 Fukomys damarensis | reverse complement strand
TCTTTCTTTCTTTCTTTCTTTCTTTCTTTCTTTTTCTTTCTTTTTCTTTCTTTCTTTCTTTTTGGTACTGGGGATCGAACTTGGGCCCTTGGGCTTGTGAAGCAGATGGTAGCACTATTGAGCTTGGCCCTATTTTTGTTTTTTGAAATGCAGTCCCAGGCTGGCCTCAAACGTGATCACCCTTCCTCAGGCTCCCATGTGCTGACATGATAAACATATGTCACCTTTAGCCTTTTTTTTCCCTCCCCACTTCAGTTTCTT
>NW_022958821.1:0-207 GCF_012274545.1 Fukomys damarensis | reverse complement strand
AGAGTGGACAGAAGACTGGAACTTGTGGCCCAGGGGCTGGTTCAAGCTGATGTGACATCGTACAGGGCCTTACAGATCATGATGACAATAGATGTAAGTGCAACACAGGAGCATCAAAAGAACTCGAGCAGGTAAGAAATCAAGGTGATGCAGGTTTCCATAAAAACAAAAAGAAAAAGACAGAACCTGGCTATTTCAGGCAGTGTA
>NW_022958820.1:0-1438 GCF_012274545.1 Fukomys damarensis | reverse complement strand
CAATACAAGTTGTAAAAATTCAATGCAATCTGCAGTTTACTTGAAGGGTAGTTAACTCTGTAGATGGGAAATACTGGGATTATATCCTCTCAACAGCATGGAGATGAAGCAGAAGGAAAATGACAGAAATCTAACATCAAATATTATTTATTACTCAGCCATCTGGAGAAGCATTTTGGGGAAGTAGAACAAAAATGCCCAAAGGGTGAGAAGGACAGAGAGCAAGTGGGTTTGGGCTTTAATTGGGACTAGATAACAATGAAAAGAGTAGCAATGAAAAGGCAGAAACAATATTGATGCATGCTGTTAGTTGCCATTACTGTAACAAAATACCTGGCAATATTCAACTAAAAGGAGAAAGGGTTTGCTTGGGCTCCCAGTTTCAGAGGTTTCAGTCTGTGCTTGCTTGGCCCTGTTACGTAGTGGCACAGTACAGTGGGGCAGGAGACAACTTTACGGAGGTCTGTTTACTTCAAAGTGACCAAGGAGCAAAGACAGAAGATGGGGCCAAAGGGCCAATCTCTCTTTTAAGGGTATATCCCAGTGCCCCAAGGGCAAGGCTCCATCTTCTAAATGTTTCTCCATCTCCCAGAAGGGATATGATCTGAATCCTTTAACGCATTGTCTTTGGGGAACATTTCAGATCCAAATTACAGTATATGTAAAGTGCTGCTGTCTCTCCTGAGTGGTTGTGAGAGGGATCCTAAGGTAAGAAAAATATGTTGACAAGAGCATCCACCTTCATGTGAGTGACCCTGGTGGGAGGGAGACAAAAACAGAGACACAGAGAGATAGAGACAGAGGCACCAGCCCCAAAAGAATGAGAAAATGAGGTGACCCAGAATGCAAAGGAGAGCACTTGCCCAATGTTGAGGCCCAAGTTGTTTTCTGAGCTTTCCGAATCCAGTGTCAGTCCCCTAATCGAGCCAAGGGTTCTTGTCTCTGCAAAGTATGTGTTACTCTGCAAAGTACTGGGCTTGTTGTTTTGTTTTGTTTTTTTCTGAAACATTTGGTAGCTCTGGGTATTGGAACACTTTAGAGGAAGTGAGAACATTTTAAACACTAAAATAATACAAGTCAAGTTCCACGTGCTAAGAGCTCTAGGGTGACATGAAATTTGTCAGGTTAATTCAAATTGCCGAAACTAACTGCTATGAGTTGATTCACTTCCCTACAAGTTTTATATTAAGGTCCTAAACCCCAGCACCTCAAAATGTGACTGTATTTGGAGATAAGGCCTTTAAAAGAGGTAATGAAGGTAAATAAGGTCATTTGGCTAGGAACTGATCTATTGTGGTGTGGATGTGGAATGTCCCCAAAGGTTTATGTGTTGAAGGCTTGGCCCCCAATGCAGCAATATACATTTTATTTTTGTTGATTTTTTCAGCTTTAATTGAGTTTATTGGTACATTTTAGGGATACAGTACAGTTACATTCA
>NW_022958819.1:0-2102 GCF_012274545.1 Fukomys damarensis | reverse complement strand
ATGTAAGTCAATATGAAGTCCTTGGTTCAGTTCTTAGTATGCACCATCCTTATATACTTATTGTTTTAATTATAAGTTTTTATTTTAAAGAGTGCAGTTGATATTTCCCCTCTTGCTGATTTCAAGATTTTTCTGAGTCTCATTCTGCCCTTTTACAACCTATACTAGAGCCAATCATGCGATTTTGGAGTATAGATTTCCAGTGTTTGCGTCTAGCTTCCCATATCCTTATTGATTGAATATTTAGCGTTAATAGTTTTCAATTGCTTTTATTTCTGGATTTAGTGCAAGCAACTATATGTGTAGATGAGCTCAATAAATTACAGGTCTTGCCTTTCAGGAGCTTAATCTGGTAGTAAAAGATAGTCCTAGAACTTTTCCATGTCTTCATGGCACTGCTAGGAAATACATCATTTATGGTTTTAAAAATGCATGAAAACAGACCTCTATTTCAGAAGCGAGGTAAGAAAAGTCATACCACGAAATAAAGACAATATATTTACTCTAAATTCCATATTCTGCAAACAAGCCAGACAAATTATGGCTTTTCTAGTCTCTCAAAATCACAAAGAATTAGAGTTTCTTCT
Source organism: Fukomys damarensis (assembly GCF_012274545.1). NCBI lineage: Eukaryota > Metazoa > Chordata > Mammalia > Rodentia > Bathyergidae > Fukomys > Fukomys damarensis. Next base: position 1,515 of record NW_022958819.1, on the reverse strand, counting down.
GGCAAGATTAAAGAATCACGGGATGAGTATTCGTAGAATCCCTTTCCCTGTGCACCTGGTATAGGTTTAATATGCTACTGAGTTCTTGTTTTTCACAAGAAGGCGTTCATGAAGCACATGCCATAGCGAACACCTGCTCTCTAGCCACATGAATATTTTTGAACACTGCAAAAATAGGCAAAGAGTAGGTGCAGATACAATCATTGCTTCAGATTTGTAATTTTCAAAAGAAAATTGCAGCTTTCATTACTGCTGTCTAAATTTAGATAAATGAGAGCAGAATCAGCAAAGTTTTTGATGTTATGTATGTATAAATTAAGAGTTTGCCTCAGAATCTGTGTTTGCCACTTTTCTGCCTTTTTTATTTTAAATAAATATTCTAGAAGATGGAGATTAAAGAGCAAGTTCTAAAACTACATAAATTATACTTTACCCTACTGATATTGTTTATTCATTTTATAACTGAGAAGAAAAATTCTGAGAATTAGAAATAGTGCTAAAATTCCCTTTCTTTAAGTTGGGCTACTTTTTCATGACTTTGAGAAACTAAGCAGAACCACAGAAACTTGTTCCAGAAGACAAACAAGCACACCCAATTCTGCACATAATTTTAAGTCATTACAGATTCCCTAAAATATTAGGTGTAAGTTAAATACTCTTGCATTCCTAAAATCAAACAAAATGAAATATTTACTTGAAGAAAAGATCTAAGGGTAAATATTTAAGAATTATCTTGTTATCCGTTCAGTTAAATGGGTAACACATTTAAGAACAGAACATTTTTGTTGTGACTAAGCACTCAACTTGCAGTATATAAAAAAATTATTTCTTTAGTTATAAATACATAAAAAATGATTCAGCCAAATTTTTCTTGTTTTAAAATGTGTCAGTTATTTATGTTTGAGTATATATATTTGTTTATGTATATGTGTATTTGTTTTTGTTTGTTATAGCTGCAACATTTAATTTTAATACAAAGTAGCTTAAGTATTTGAAATACACTTTGGTTTGTATTAAATTATATGTACAGGGTGTCAAGGATACTGGTTTAATGAAAATATTTTTTCCTACTCACAGATCAGAAAGCCCATATGTTTCCTGCCCAGGACTGGTCAAGAGGCTCTTCAGTATCATCACATTTTCAGGACCTTTTTTGCTCAATTTCTTGAAATGAGATTAAGATCTTCACAGTTCTCTTACAGTAGGATATAGAATCAGCATTTGGTCTACAAATAGGCAGGAAGAAGGAAGAGAGATTAAGGTGGCCTGCTTCTATGGAAAGCAAACTCATTGGTACAAAATGTCACTGTGGCCAAATGTCAGGAAACATTTTCTTGTAAGTTAGTATATTGCTTTCTAAACAAGGCTGCAATTCTGATAAAGATGGAAGGAAGAGTAGATTCTTGCAGGTCTTTCACCACGGCAACTGGCAAATTCTTTAGTAACTATTCGCATTCTAACTTTTATTCTGTTATTTTGTAAGAATTTCTTTGAAATAGATTTTATAAAACCTAG
>NW_022958818.1:0-256 GCF_012274545.1 Fukomys damarensis | reverse complement strand
AGGGATAGGACATGCATGAATAAGTGGATGAATAAGCAAATATCACTATATGATGAGAGACAATGGACATGAAGAAAATTAATCCAAAATCTAAAAATGTAAACATAAAAAATGCCCGAAGGCAGCAAGAAAATATTCCAGGAAATAGAGTTCCAAGAAGCAAGGAGCAGGTACCCAAGTCTTGAGATGGGGATTACAATCTGACCAGTGTGTCTGAAGAACATGGGGGTTACAGGTGGTTCCATCTGAGTGCACA
>NW_022958817.1:0-297 GCF_012274545.1 Fukomys damarensis | reverse complement strand
GAACTAAAATTGAATTGTTTTTCCTAATTTCCTTTTTGGATAGTTCGTTGTTAGTATATAGAAGTGCAACTTATTTTTCTATGTTGAATTTATATTTGTGCAACTTTACTAAATTTTTTCATCGATTCTACCTTTTTTTTCATGAAGTCTGGGTAGCTTTCTACATGTAAGACCATATCATCTGCAAACAGAAAAGATTTAGTTCTTCCTTTCTGGATTGGATTTTCTTTCTCGTTCTTGCTTAGCTCATCTGGCTAGTAATCTTACTCCTGTGCTGAAGGGAAGTGATGTAAGCAG
>NW_022958816.1:0-564 GCF_012274545.1 Fukomys damarensis | reverse complement strand
AGTGTGAAACATTTCATGCCAGTATGAAGGGGCTCCACAATTTTGGAATGAGAACTTGGGTTCATAGTGCACCTAGGCATGGTGAAGCAGCCAGTGTTGATAAAAAGGGCTGCTGAAATTATATACACCACTTTGAAACACTGACACAGAGAAATTACTTTTGCTTTCATCAAGTGTTCAGCTATGATGAAACTGGCCTTTTCTGGAAGAAGATGCCCAGGAGAACATACATTACCCAGGAAGAGAAGGAAAAAATCAGACCACAAGCCTGTGAAGAATAGGCTGAGAGGTAACCTCAAAATAAAGGCTCTCTTGGTTTATCACTCTGAGACCCTTAGAGTGTTCAGAAAACATAAAGTCATGAAGAATACGCTAGCGATCATGTGAAGATGTCATGATTTTGCATGACCATGATTATTGAAAAGCCTGGGAAACAAGAGTAATTTTTCTTGAGTGGATCAGGGAGGCTTCTGTCCTATTGTTAAAAAATACCTAGAGGACAAAGGCTCAAGGCTCTCCTCATCATGGATAATGTTCCTGCTTATCCATAAGATTTGACAGAAT
>NW_022958815.1:0-512 GCF_012274545.1 Fukomys damarensis | reverse complement strand
AAAAAAAAGGCCTGGTGTGGATGAATCTTGTCTCCCAGGCTGACTTCCTTCCTTGGAAGCTTCTAGTTGCAATGACTGAAGCCAAAGATGTCTCTGAAACCAAGACCATCCCTTCACCATCTCACTATCATTTAAAAGCCCAAGTTATCACTATTTCCAAGGCTTTCATGAATTGGGCTGCAGAAAGGTGCTGGTCAAAAGTTGGCAATGTTTCTGGAGACATAGCTCAGTGATACAGTGCTTGCCTAGCATGCATGAGGATCTGAGTTCTGTCCCCAGCTCTGCAAAATAGCTGACAATATTGGCCTTTTTGTGGTAACTGTACTCTCCAAACACAAAGGCTGAGATTGAATTTGGGAGATTTCTTAGGAGCCATACTTGAATGAATGCTAGACACATGATCAAAGAGCCATATTAATTTGCTATTGCACCTCTAAGGAATTAACACCAACTTAATAGGTAAAAACACAAATTTATTGTCTTACTGTTCTGAGAAGTCCGAAATGCATTTC
>NW_022958814.1:0-566 GCF_012274545.1 Fukomys damarensis | reverse complement strand
GACAGCCACGCTGATCTCAGTGTGCATCACACCGCAGCTGAGGCTGAGGCCTGCCGCATCATAAAGCAGACCTGTGTATGTCTTGAGGCAATTAGAAGATCAAACACATGGCAGAGGTGAGAGGCTCTGGCTGAGTCTGCAATTGAAACACAGGCCATAAAGTCCTGGAAATGAAGGTTTCTCAGCTATCAAGCCAATGATTGCCACATGCCAAAACATAAACCAGATTGCATAATGAGTAGGTTTTTCATAATTTCCTCAAATTAGGTTTTTATTAATGCCTGTCAACAGCAAGTGATAGGCATGTGTTGCATTACCAGCTGCCATGGGTCACGCTGGCTCTGATATCAGAGCTAATCTAAAGCTTACAGTAAGCCTAGGTCCCCTCAGCCCCGTTGGAAGGAAACTTCAAATGGTTCGTAATAAAGAAGAAATAATCCAGCTAGCATTTCACCATTAGGGGGCCACTCATTGTTTTTGAATGTGGTTCTAAATACGTTGAAATTAATTTCCATCCCCAAATGAATATTGTCACTTTTCTCCATTGTTTATAGACACGTTGATCT
>NW_022958813.1:0-575 GCF_012274545.1 Fukomys damarensis | reverse complement strand
CTTTTCCTATACCAATGTCTTCCAGAGTTCTGCCTAACTTACTTTCCAGCAAGTTTAATGTTTCTGTTTTAATATTTAGATCTTTAATCCATTTGGATTTTAATTTAGTGCATGGCGAAAGATAAGGGTCTAATTTTAATCTGTGGCAGATTGACATCCAGTTTTTCCAACACCATTTATGAAAGAGGCTATCTTTCCTCCACTGAGGATGGTGAGCTCCTTTGTCAAAGATGAGGTAGCTGAGAACATCTGCATTTGTTTTTCTGTCTTCCAGTCTGTTCCACTGATCCTCAGGCCTATTTCTTTGCCAGTACCATGCTGTTTTTATCACAGTGGCTTTGTAGTATAGTTTCAAATAGGGAAGTGTTACACCTGGTGCCATGTGACTGTTGCCTATAATGGCTTTTGCTAGTCTAGGTCTCTTGTGGTTCCAAATGAATTTTTGGATTCTTTTTTCTAGTTCTGTGAAATATAGTGTTGGAATTTCAATTAGCATTGCATTGCATGTATACAGCAGTTTTCGTAGTATGGCCATTTTCACTATGTTGATTCTTCCTACCCAGGAGCAGGGGATA
>NW_022958812.1:0-201 GCF_012274545.1 Fukomys damarensis | reverse complement strand
CAAATATCTCTGAATCAACCCTAAGTGCTTAACCTGACATTAATGTCAACTAAAATTTAAAATCGTGTATCGTGCTTTCTCTATTTTATTGAAAGACAGTGACTAGCAAAAAAAGAATGCATTAAACTTATTGCCCTCTTTAATTTTTCTAAATAATTTTGTGTGTTTAAAGTACAAATAATTTATTTTTTGAAAAAAATA
>NW_022958811.1:0-210 GCF_012274545.1 Fukomys damarensis | reverse complement strand
AATCTCTCTGTGTGGCCTGGCATCTAGCCTTTGTCCAAGGCACTCACCAGTTGCTACCCTGAGTTGGTCCATACCCTGTTTAAAATGAGGCCACTGATTGCACGTATAGGTGTCGCATGTCTCCGTAATGTCAAAGTTTCATAAAAGTTGAGTGCAGTGTTATACACCTGTAATTTCAGAGACTTGGGAACCCTGAGGCACAGAGATCAC
>NW_022958810.1:0-233 GCF_012274545.1 Fukomys damarensis | reverse complement strand
GCATCATATATTAAATATACAAGGATAAAGGGAAATGTATAGCATCATTAATAAAGTACAGTGTAACAAAAGATAATTACATAATCTCACTTACGTATAAAATCTTTTCTTTTTAAGAAAATATAAGATTACTGCCACTATAACACTCACTACTTCAATAATCTAGGCTCTTGAAAATAATTTTCTATGAAGTAATTTTAAATAAATATGCAGAACTACACTTTAATTTTTCT
>NW_022958809.1:0-274 GCF_012274545.1 Fukomys damarensis | reverse complement strand
GGTTTTATGAATCTAGAATTTTCTTCCTAAATTCATTCTTTCTTTCTTTTTCTTTTTCTTTTTTTCTTTTTTTTTTCTTTTTTTTGGTACTGGGGATCAAACTTAGGTCTTTGCGCTTGTGAGGCAGGTGGTGGAACCATTGAGCTAAATCCCTGGCCTCTCATTTTATTTTTTATTAGTATATATTTGTGATACATAATATGGAATTACACTTATTTTGTATTGGTACATATACATATCATATCTTAATCATTTTTATTTCCTGGTTCTAGAA
>NW_022958808.1:0-216 GCF_012274545.1 Fukomys damarensis | reverse complement strand
GGGGGCGGTCAGGCTGGCACCTGCAGCACGGATCTCCTTTGAGTGCACCACTCTGTCCAAATTACCTGTGCTCACCAGGTCTCTCTCACAGGTGGACCCATTAATGGCATTGCATGTACAGCCTGTCGGTTCTCTAATTACAGCCTTCAGCGGAGAGCTGCCTGGTAGATTTCCATGCTTTCTGCTGGGTACCTTGATCCATGCTGTTGTCAAAAA
>NW_022958807.1:0-266 GCF_012274545.1 Fukomys damarensis | reverse complement strand
AGCCAAAGGAGCCGGCAGAGCTCTGGCAATCATCTGGAACTGGAGAAACAAAGTTAGATTTCAGCATCCAGGGCTTGAGAGTTTAGTTCTTTGAGTAAAACAAAAAGAGAAACAAAAAACCAAGAGGCAAGCCTAAATTTTAATGTTTTTCCCTAGCAGGCACAAGTTGAATTCTCAAGCTGCTCAAAGTTAGAATTTAGGATGTCAAGCAAAAGTGTTCTGCAAAGTGAGGTTGGGTTGTTGTGAGGAGGAGGAGAAGGAGGAGG
>NW_022958806.1:0-4544 GCF_012274545.1 Fukomys damarensis | reverse complement strand
ATTGATCTCTCATGGTCCCTTACTATTTTTAAGAGATTTTTCTTTTCCTGGTCACTAATTGCAGTCCTATTTTTATATCTGAAATTCTGTTCTCCCATTGGCTTGTTCTGCTGCATGCACTTTCAATGGAGTTTTTAATCTCCTGGATATCTGTTTGGATCTATTTTATGGATTCCATTTGTTTCTTATACTGGGATTCCATCATGTTTCTCATCTCCTCTATTTTTTTAAAATCTTTGTCCACTCTAGATTTATTAATCATCTCTTGTACACTGGGCACACTATCTGCTGTTACCTGATACATTATTTCTGATTTCATTTTTTCTAAGTTCTCTTTTCTACAAATTCAGGCAGTCCAGGTGTTTGAGTCTCTGATTGTTTCACCTCGTCTCTCTTTGAGCTTGCCTGAGGTGATCTGGAAGTCTTTTTGAGAGACATATTTCCATGTCTTCTCTTTTCAACAGATACAGCCTGCTGTGCCTTTGTTGAGGCAACTATTTGCTCACCAATTGCTCCTCAATTCTCAGCAAGTCACTGAGCTGCCTTTATTCTGCTGCTCTCCTGTACACCAATTCCTAGGTTTAGAATGGTTGCCTTATTTCTCCCTGAGATGAGCCATTGTCTGGGTGGGCTTCTGGCTTGGGTCTGTGTACACTTGAAATGGTGTCTAGGTGTGCCTCTCACTGGAGCCCCTATGTATTGTGTGAGGGAGCCTTTGGCTGGGGGCTGTGCACCCCAGTTCCTGATGTTTTGACATAGTTGCATTTGAACTACACCTTCAGCACTTCAGGGAAGTTAAGTACCATTTAGTGTACATGGAAAGTAATACAAAAAGCAGTAACATTAAAAAAAATGGTAGAAACTTCCCTGAATTCGACAATATCTTACAGAATATCGAAGAACTTAGTGATTTGGTTGAACACATTTTAACACTGTGTTCTTTCAAAGTCACATGCACCATAAAATACTACTTCAGATATTTTGCATTACATTATATTAATTTCAAAGAAATAAGCACAGATGCATAAGAACAGTTTTTTTTTGCATTCTTGATGTTGCCCTTATAGCTGATTTAAAGAAATAATTGTGAATAAAATTGTGATTATTTTATTATAAAAAGTAATCATTGTTATTAGATGAATTGAAACACTAAATATGATATTCTTACTGAAGCTGCTCTAAATGGAAGCAGTGAATTTCAGGAAAACTCACACATAACATTCAGAATTGTTTTTTCTCTTGAGAATTCTATCTCTGGTTTTCAGTCTCTCAAGGCTTGAATAATTAGTATAAATAGATAGCTTGCATATTGAAGAGCTTTGGAACTAATGTTTTTTGAAGTTTTTTGCTTCATGTGATAAGAAGAAAAAATGCACCTCTTTCCCCATTTTTAATGAGACATTTAAATTATGTTTTTGAAAAAGAGTAATGTGGATATAAAAGCAAAGGTAAATTATTTTAGGAAATAGGTGAGGAAAGAAAGATTATTTACCAAATTTGTATTCATTTTCAAAAATAAAGATTGCTTTCTCCATGAAAATGGAAAAATTGAAACCTGAAGATGTGGAATTTATTATGTTGACTATTTTGCCAATTAATCATTGCATTGTTTTCCCAGTAGGGATTATGAACTGCACAGGAATTTACTGCCTCAATATCTTGTTTGTTTTCTTCTCTTCCTCTTTGTTCACTAACTTTTATATATTATTTCCTGTTCAGTTATATTGCTTTTTTACCTTTCCATTTTTTAGTGCATAATACTTCTATGCTCAAAAGGCATTTAGAGTAACAGGGTAACAACAACAATGCTACTTCCATTCTTAATCTAGAGTAAGAAACTTAAACAGTGAATCCAGATGTAGCCATCAGCCTAAGTAAAGCACTGGTCTCTACTGCATGGCTCAACCCCAGGTAAGCAATAACAGGGATTCAGCTTGACAGCAGGCTCTGCTAGTGATACCCATAGTGCAATTCTGCTATCATGCTATCCTTGCTTTCCTGGTATCTGACTGGCATTGGAAAGAAACATTCACAGTTAACATTCTGTTTTCTCTGCTACTTTCACTAGATTATAGCTTACTTACTTTTCTATTCAACTGCCTCACTTTCCAGTAAGTGGCACTAACTTTTACTGGAAAATAAATTAATTCTGCCCATGAAATCTGAGTTATTCTACATGATTAAGGTATATAGCCAAATTGCTGTGGTTCATTTCTAATCCTCTCTTTCTTGTCAACAAAAGAAAACTCCTCTACGAAGAAACTGGACAATGAATCAGGGCCACTTAAATAGGTTAAGGATGTAAAAGCAAATCACAACATGAGAAAAATGTACCAAAATAAGTATGCATCATTATATTTTTGTGTTTCAAAATTATCTTTGAATCTTATTTAAAAATCATCCATTTAAATGTATCAGAGAAAAATGAAAATATAAATGTAAATTTTAATTTTCATCCTTGGGCCCATAAGAAACAAAGAGAATAAAAGAACAAAGAGAAGAACAAAATAAAATGATACAGGAATAGCCAAAAACAAACAAACAAATTCCTCTTAAATTACAGTAGACAAAATTTAAAAGATTGATAACTCTCAGTGTAGTATAAATCATATTTTCCATCTATCAACCTGGACCTATCTATCTACATTGTTGCTGGAGGAAACATCATTTTTTGACAAGCTGTTGCTCTTAGCAACAAGTCATACAGATATTTTCTTTGATTATAACTAAAGAGCAATATTCATTCTTGTTACATGGGTGTAAAGTATAATTTAAAGCTCATTAAAAGTGTAGCAGGTGTTCATGTATAAAGTACAAAAAAAAAAAAGAGGAAAGACTTTCTCTATGGCTGAGCTGTCAGTGCTCTAAAAGCCTAATTTATTTTGCATAACCTTTTAGCAAATAGACATGATTATAATAGAGGGAAGAGAAATGCAAACAATATATGCAGGAAAGTAAAGGGACTTAGCGTTTTGATTTGACCTTGAATCCCACCCTTTGAAAATATTACAGTCTTTTAACAATTGCAGCTTTGACATATAACACACTTTTCTTCCCAGGAGATAGAAGTTCTTCAGACATTTTCTTAGCATAAAAGCTGCTCTAAAGTAGAAAATGAGTAGGTGCATAAGCTGAAACAGAGTTGGTTTATGTTCACTGCAAAGCAGGGAAGGGAATGAATGTTCAATCAGCCAACCCTTTCACAGGTTTGTTTTTCAGGTGGAAAGTTGTTACTCTGCAAAGAGAAAATTCACACTCAAATTCAAAGTAAGATTTGAAATTGGAGCTATTTATCAATACCTTGAATTGTTGGTCAAATTTCATAAATTCTGAGAAAAAGATATAAGATGGTGTCTCATAACTGACACTGGAAGTTAATCAAATGGTGATTGAAAAATATGGTGAATGTTTAATTTTCTTGAGCTAATTATATTAAAAAATCATTACCATTAAGCCCCTTCATAATACTACCTCTGGCCTCCAACACTTATCTCCTCATTTTTGCCACTTTATGAAGCAATTCTTCAAGGCTTCTTCTTGTGCAGTATCTTTTTACTGTACAATGAAAGATGTAGCAATTGCTCTTGCTGAATGCCATCCAATGCAACAGCAGGCTTGGAAAAACTTTAGGGTGTGTCCTTCTCTCTATGGATCCCATCTGACACCATGCACAAGCCCTTCCAAAAGTGGCAATGACTATAAAATACCAACATTTTGAATGGATCCGGGACATAGATGTAGCCACAATAGTTCAACCAAAGATACTCAGGAACAGGACTTCCAGAACTGCTTTGGAAAGTGACAAGAATGACAGAATAAGTGTGTTCAAGGCAGGGGAAATATATTGAGAGGGATTAGTGACATTCTTTCTGTTACTGTCATGTTTTTCAGTTTAAACACATACACCACATTTTTCTATCATGCCTTCTAAATACAAACGATGGTACCATCAGAGCTGCTCGCTTGTGATACCCTTCAACCAGTAAGTTTCCCAAGAGCTCAGAATTTCACAGTTGACTAATTTTTAATGTTTGAATATTTAATGTAATTACTATCTTTCTTCTTTCAGAAAAAAGAAAGAATGATACACATTGTACATGCACATGTACATGTGTGTAACATTTATTAAGGTGGAAGGACCTAGGAAGGAGAAATCATGTATTAAAAATCATTACTTTTGGAGCATACAATGATTTGATCAGATTACAGGTTGCCTTCTCATAGATCCTTTATACATATTCAATTTGATTCGCTAGTAATGCTGGAGGTGATCTGCCTTGTAAATATTCCTTGGAAATAAAATATATTCTCTAAAAAAATCATCTCCACGATGGCAGTATGGGTTTAGAGATTGAAACTATACACTATCAGAGACAAATATCTCAGAGGATTAATAATTCTAATTGCTTTACCATATTATTGAGTATCGTGCCTTCCAAAATGTCAAAAGTTAGGGCCGGGGATTTAGCTCAGCGGTTCGGTGGCCTTCCTTGCAAGCACAAGAACCCGAGTTCAATCCCCGATACCAAAAAAAAAAAAAAAAA
>NW_022958805.1:0-1175 GCF_012274545.1 Fukomys damarensis | reverse complement strand
AAAAAAAAAAAAAAAAAAAAAAAAAAAAACAATAGGAGGAAAAATAAGCCTTTCAAAACAGTGCTAAGACAACTACTCTTACAAGCACATAGAAAAATATCAAGAGATACTCTAAATTCTTCATAAGGAAAAACTCAAAATTAATTATATGTTTAAACAGAAAGTGCAAAAGCTATAAAACTCCTATGGAACAAAATGGAAACAAGCAAAGACCCTGAGGTCATTGATGACATTTTTTAGATAAACCATGAAAGGCATGATCCATGACAGAAACAATTAGTTAAAAAATCATTAATATTAAAACAGTTTCTCTATCAAGAGATTTAAAAAGACAAATAACAGACTAGGGGAAAATATGTACAACGCATGTATGATGTAAGAGTTATAGAAATATAGATAGAAATCATAAACTTCAACAATAAGGAAACAAGTGACTTGATTTTAAAATAAGAATAGACATCTCACTGAAGAAGTTACTGGTTCAAAGAAAGAAATAAAAAGATGCTAGCTGGGCGTGGTGGTGCATGCCTGTAATCCCAGCACTTGGGAGGCTGAGCCAGGAGGATCACTGTGAGTTCCAGGACAGCCTGGGCTACATAGTGAGTTCCAGGTCAGTATCAACTACATAGTGAGAAACTGTCTCAGCCCCCACCAAAACAAAACAAAACAAAACAAAAAAAAGAAATAAAAAGATGCTAAGCATCACAAGTTGTTGACAAACTGGAAAGCAAAACTTCGATGTGATATCATTATATACCTGTTACAAAACCCAAAATACAAAACATTGACAGAAGTGAACACTGCGAGGATGTGATTCAGCAGGAAAAATCCATGCTAAATGGAATGTATGATTTTTAGGGCAGTGAAAATATTCTTTATTAGAGTGAAATAGCAGTTACATGTCATATCATATATTTTTCAATACTCATGCAATGAAGGTGAAATGTAAACTCTAATGTAATTAATGGCTTTGAATGATGGCAATGTGCCACTGTAAGTTCATCCCCTATAACAAATATATGGGCAGTATTGGAAATTATTGGAGCTTATAAAAACTCTGTGTTTTCTATTTAATTTTTCCATGAAGCTAAAGCTGCATTCAAAAGTAAAATAAATAAAATAAATTGTGAGAAGGAAGTTTGAAAATATTTTTTTGGTTGCAGTTTTTTTAATTG
>NW_022958804.1:0-414 GCF_012274545.1 Fukomys damarensis | reverse complement strand
AACTTGACATACAGATAAGTGAGGCATATAGGACTCCAAACTAGCCCTGATTAAAAAAAATAAATCTAAACATAGGCATATAATAGTTAAGATTCCAGAAACCTAAAAGAAGAACAAACTTCTACAAGCAAAGAAACAAATCACATACAGAGGAAAACCGATCAGAATCACAGCAGACTTCTCAACACCAACATCCAAAGTAAGAAGACCTTGGAGTAGTATTTCAAGCCTGAAAGGAAAAGGGCCTACAACCCAGGTTGATGTATCCTGCAAAACTATGTGCTTCATGGATTAGCATCTGAACCATAATTTTAAATTCATTGCACAGGGGTTCTAGGTGTATCAGCTAATCACCAATATTTTGATGCTTTATGTTCAAGAACATGTAAACAAATAACCTCTTAATGACTATGT
>NW_022958803.1:0-215 GCF_012274545.1 Fukomys damarensis | reverse complement strand
ATTATTAGAAGTGTATGATATTACCAATAGCTGTCTTTAGTACCTATTTAAAAACTTATTGAAGATATTATCCTCCATAGTCAAATTTACAATTGTTAGGTGTCAGTGTCGATCTCATCTTATCTCGTGATTCTAATGATCATTATCATAAGTGAATAGGAAGAAAGATCGTTTTACTTCTTTACATAAAGGAATAATGGCTTCTTCCACTTAGT
>NW_022958802.1:0-236 GCF_012274545.1 Fukomys damarensis | reverse complement strand
CATTCCCACAGAGCATCAGGGGGTGGGATGTTTGTCAGAGGAGAGGGGCAGGGTGAGGCTGTGCTTCCAGAAGCCAACCTGAGGCAAGAAACTGTGGCAGATGGTGACTGGGACAGGCACAGGTGTGCTCTGTAATATTTACTGGGTGGAAACCTGTCCAGGCTGAGAGCTGCCCCCATAGCATCTGTGACCCCCAGGGCCTTCAGAGCCAGCAAGTGGGTGAGGCCCAGACACTC
>NW_022958801.1:0-203 GCF_012274545.1 Fukomys damarensis | reverse complement strand
GTTTGTAGAGGGTTCAATTCATAGTTGGTTGGCTCCAAAGCAGGATGGCCTGGCAGAGGGACACTGCAGAGAGAAACAGTTCATAGCAGGCAGAAGGCATCAAAGCAGCCAAGTTGTGAAGAAGCATCAAGCAGTGACAACAGATCTCTTTCTGTCTCTTGCAGTCTATCTAGGCTACAGGCCCTTAGGACAGGCAGCGCTTA
>NW_022958800.1:0-904 GCF_012274545.1 Fukomys damarensis | reverse complement strand
CAAAATTATTGAGGTTTTCAAGATAAAGTCCATGATAGATTTTGCTATGACTTTATTTGTTTAAATGTAAGCCTATTTTCTATTTTCTGAAGGAAAAAAACAAAAACAAAACAAAACAAAACATGCAGTAATCATTTTGGGGAAATATAAGAATTTACTTATATTGATCCTTACAGACCACCACAATGCCTGTTCATGTAAGCACTCAGAAAACATTTTCCTCAAGGATATATGTAGTTCACAAATGTGTATGCATTTCTATTTGTATTTATATACAGACACTTAAAATGTCATTCAGAAAAATTGACTTGGGAAAGTGTGTCCTGCATATATCATATGCACTTTAAAATTTATATAATTATTTTGAGGCATAAAATGTATTTAGTCATAACCTCAGGGAAATTCAGATAGTACCTGCCCTCGTGCTATGGGACATCTTTCCCTAAATGACAGGCATATCTGTCGCAAGGTGAGATGATTTATAGCCTCTGATTTCATCCTGTAAAGACGCCCTATACAAGGTGAAGTGATAATTTTCCTCAGAGTTAACATGCCCAATGTCTCATTTTTCATTCTAGTCCTTGTGAAATGACATCGAACACTAAATTTGGGCTAATTCTGGTGGTGAAGTGTGGCTGCTGCCCATTTCTCTGGGGAAATAAACAAATTACCTGTACTTTTATTCAGAGAAATCATGACACATTCAGAGAAATCATGACACATCTGGAATTATTTTTTATTGTATTGTATTGTATTGTATTTTTTATTAACCCAAGTTGGAAAAACAAGATAAAAAATACATGACAAAATAGAATGTTGGAAAATAATATTTTTGCTGAAAAATTTAATCTAACATTTGGAAAGTGTTGCATTTGTAATACGTTATATATATACACATTATATA
>NW_022958799.1:5090-6434 GCF_012274545.1 Fukomys damarensis | reverse complement strand
AATAAGCCTTACTGGAGAGTTTCCTTTCAAATATCACAAATGATATATTCATTCCTTAATATTATGGATATTCACCTAGACATATTTACACTATATATATATAAAATATGTATATCACATAGATATGTATATATTTTCACTATGACACCAGCTCCTTTTATTTGCAATTTATTTTTGAGATATTAAAATATGCACACACAATCAGAGTTTACCTCCTTGAACATAGTCACCTGAAGCATTAAAATGCCCTGCTTTCCTCTGTACATCATGGTATAAATGGGGCAATTTAAAAAAAAACTTACATTTTTTCGGGGGAGGTTAAGACAGGGTCTCACTGTGTAGTTGAGACTGACCTGGAACTCACTATGTAACCCAGGCTGGTCTCAAACTCACAGTGATCCTCCTGCCTCAGCCTCCTGAGTGCCAGGACTACAAGAGTGCACCACCACCCCCAGCATTTAACTTACTTTTAAACACTTACATATCATATGAAGTCTCTTGAAAAGATAAATAATCCCTTGATATTTCTTTCCATGAAGTGCTAATGATATTTATAATTAGAGTAAAACTTAACTTATGTACATTACATACATTTCTATTCCACAACACAATCAAGCTTTGTTATTTATTAAAATTCAAAGGAAAATTACAGTAATGAAGCCATAATTCTGACTACTCTTTCATGCATTTCCATTACTGGATACTTTAAAATCCTTTACTCGTTACTACGGAGCTCACCAAGGAACTCTTGGTTATCTTTCTTTAGATGCCAGGACATTAGAACTGTGATACAATCCTCCTTTAACCCTTCTAAATATTTGCCACGTGCCATTTGCAAATGCTGTGACAGATGTCTCCTAAGTGCATCACTAGTATCTGCCCTGTGAAGCAGAGCACTAATTTCCGGTGAAAACATAACCCAGACAAAATGATGTTGCTAAAGTTCACACAGAATGGAACAGATATGCTCTTTACAGAGCTAGAGGATTTAGCATTTAGGATAAATAACGTCCTTAAAATTTGTTTTTGAATCCTTTTTAAACACAGCTTTTTATGAATTTTCCAGCACAAATTGAAAAGTATGTGAAAGATCAATGTTGATAATTCACCAAAATATGCACTCTACGATGTAGACCTAGTAGAGTAGAAGGTTGAATGAGCTCCCAGAGGCTCAGTTAAATTTCACTCTCCGAGGAAAGCAACTCACTCGGAGCTGCTTTCAGTTAAGGCGGACACAGTATTTCCGAGGTTCCTGTGAATTGTCACTAGGATCCTATGGCTTTTTGGACATATGTGGGAAGACAGGAAAGAAGTGACCGGAAGTTGAGGGCTCTCAGCCCATCT
>NW_022958799.1:632-4812 GCF_012274545.1 Fukomys damarensis | reverse complement strand
GTAGGGAAGGTGTGATACGTAGGGGAAGAACAAAAAGGGAAAAGAAAAAAATGTGAGAGAATGAAAAGATGAAAATAAAGTGTTTGTAGATGGGGAGGGGAGGAGGGGGTGAAGGGAGGGCAGAGGTAAGGGGAAAAAATGAGAATCAAGACTTGCCATGTAAAGGTACATGATCCCAACAATGAATGTAACTGTACTGTATCCCTAAATGTACCAATAAACTCAATTAAAAAAAAAAATGAAATGTCATCTCCGTCCTCCTTCCGACAGCCAATTACTATATTTTCCCACTTAAAATACTGGTTGTATCTGTGACTGATGTGTACATGTGTGATTTATCTGTTATTAGGATTTCTTCTAAAGACTCAGCTAATCCCCAATGACTTCATTCTCAAATGCACATTTTTTTTCACATTTCAATTCAGTGTTTCTACAAAAATGAGTTAACTAAAAATTGATATGTTCATTCAGTGCAATACTTTTTCAAAGACATGATTAGTTTATGTGGTGCATTTGAAGTAAGGTGAATTAGCATCAGGACTTGTTCAAGGGGAAGTCACAACAAAACCGTTACTCTCAGAATTATGAATTACGTAGCAGAGTACATCAATGACTTTGTGCTTCCCTTACCCACTATGCATTCATACCTGACCTCTTGTGTGATATTGACTTGATTACTAAAGCCGATATTAACATTACTGTAATGGATGTATTCACACTTCACTCTCTGACTTTCATGTTAAGTGTTTAGAGATTAGAAAATGTGAAACAAAGTGCTCTATGTTTCTTCATAGACACATTCCATTTTAACTATACTTCAGAATTTAGTAGAAATTATACAAACAGGAGAGTCCACGAGAAGAGTTTTAGGAGCAAATTTCAAAGGTACTTAGTAAGTCCACAGTATCTGAAGGCCTTCCCAATAGCCATAGCATTTTCTACATCCTGTGGTATGGGCTTGGTGCCTAGGACCAGGCTGCATCTCTCTGGGCATCACCTGCTAGGTGTGAGACTTCTCCTGCCTTTGGGAGGGTGGAGACTGGTAAAGTGTGTGCCGTCAAGATGGAAGTCAATGAACATGAGTTCTCTCCCCTGAAGGAAGCAGTAGGCATCCTGACCAAAGAGACAGAACTGCAGTCTGTAGGCAGAACAGGACATGATTTTTCACATTGCAGTTTCAGGGAAGGCCATGTGATAGTGAGAGTCTGGAAGACTCATTTATAAAGCTAAATTCATAGATTCCATGTATAATTAGAGAATGTCAAAAATTAGCATATTACAGACAGTGTTCAGGAAAGAGAAATAAAGATGCATCCTGAAACATAATTTATTTCAAAAAATGTGAAACATTAAATGGTGCATTATATAGAGTACATTAAATAAGCATTCAACAAGTAAAACCTATCATAAATTTGAGGACATTTAAAACATTACACAATTATGTTTAAATCATAAATTTAAAATAATTTTAACTGAAGGGTGATAATTGGAAGTTATAACAAAGCCTAATTGTCAAAACCAAGGAAGCACAATGAAAAATCCAAAATAATAAAGCATTGACAAAATACCGAGTAAGACAGGAAAGATGAATGCTTAGCAAGAACGAGAAGCTAACAAAATTCTCCTATATTTAGAATGTCAGGACCAGAACAAAACTCACTGAAGGCATAAGAGAAAAACCTTCATAATTTCTGTAACAAAAGCTATAAATTAAAGGAGTATAGGAAATTATTTCCTTTCCATGAAACTCACAACCTAAGATCACTGAAGAAGGAAATCGGGATCTAATGACGTCTACAGAACGGTTACCCTGAGCAGGGGAAGCATTTTGGTGGGAATGTGGCTACTCCGTCAACTTGAGTATCTTTCTATAGTACCCTTCTTGCCTTCCCTAGGACTTTAAATAGAGCTGATTGAATGTCGCTGTTCCTCAAACAGTAGATGATAGGATTCAACGCCGCAGGTGCCACAGTGTAGAATGCAGAGCACAGCAAGTCAAGAAAAGGAAGTGAATTGGTTGCAGGCTTTAAATAAGCAGCAGCACCTGTGAAGAGAAAGGTGCCCACGACAACCAGATGGGGAATGCAGGTGGAGAAGGCTTTGGACCGGTTCTGTTTGGATGACATCTTCAACACGGTAGAGAAAATGAACACATAGGAGACCAAGATGCAAACAAAGCATGAGAACCCATAGAGGACCCCGAGGCCCACACTGACACTGACAGCAGCATGATCCTGAGAACAAGTAAGCTCAAGAAGGGCAGGGACGTCACAGAAAAACTGGTGAATCCTGATGGAGCCACAGAACTCCAGGGAGAACGTCCCAGCTGAGTACAA
This sequence comes from Fukomys damarensis, assembly GCF_012274545.1. Lineage (NCBI taxonomy): Eukaryota > Metazoa > Chordata > Mammalia > Rodentia > Bathyergidae > Fukomys > Fukomys damarensis. Next base: position 2,476 of record NW_022958799.1, on the reverse strand, counting down.
GATGCCCAGGGCCCCTCCACTGAGCCAGGACACAGCCATCAACTGGACACAGCACCTTTTGCTCATGACAGCCTCATAGTGCAGAGGGTGACAGATGGCGACATAGCGATCATAGGACATGGCAGTGAGGATTCCCACCTCCAAAGCTGTTAACATGATCACAAAGAAGAGCTGACAAACACATTCCAAGAAAGAGATGGAGTCTGTGAGGGTGATGGAGTTGAGAATATATTTGGGGACTGTGGTAGAAATGAGGCAGAGGTCCAGGAAGGACAAATGCCTGAGGAAGAAGTACATGGGGGTGTGGAGGTGGTGGTCAAGAACTGTGAGGAGGACGATGGTCAGATTCTCCAGCGTGGACACCAGGTAGACAAGGGAGAAGAGCGCAGCCTGCAGCCCCAACAACACCGTGCTGTCCGTCAGTCTCAGGAGCAAGAACCCCCACAGATGTGTATTATTCTTCATATTATAAAGTCTTGAAGCACCTTTTGAGTCTAAAAGAAACATAATGAGTTAAAAACATCGCATTCCAGGGATCCAAGCAAGCCCATATGTGCAGCCTCACAGTTTTTTATTGATCAGTGCTGGGAGGGGCCTCTGTGTCCACCAACCAATGAAGGGACAGAACATGAGGCATTGAGATTCAGTGGAACACTATTTCAGTATCCTCAGGGAAAGATAAGCTTGAGACCTTTGGTAGGAATGTGGGTGCAGCTGGAGTCTGTGATGTTATGTTAACTGAAGTAAATCAGAAACACAACTTAAAGATCACTTAGTTTCTCTTCCATGATGAACTCAACATATAAATAAAGATCAAATAAAAAATATAGCAGGAAACAGAGAAATCTTTTGTAAAGGGAAGGAGACAAAGAGATGGAGGGATGTATGAGAGTAGAAAGAATTGAGATGTGTTATGTAATCTGCCATTGCTCACTGTGAATGTAGTCATCAGGCACTGCAAACAGGCACTAAGACAAAGAAACACTGACGTTCTCCCAGCACATCACCTGTCATGTGTCTTGCCATTTTTGAGACATCCATAGACTAGAATCATAAGTTAAAGTGAAAGTTTAAAAATGAAAAAAAAATATTTGACTAAGTTATAAAACAATGATGGATATAGCACTCTAATGTGATTCAGATAACAATTATTTTGAAAGTATAAATATTCTACATACCTCCAAAATAATGTGAAATTTCTTGTGATTATTTCATTACCATCAAGATTTAGAGGGTTGGCTGTGTAATAATACCCAGGAATAGGGTATAGGGTGCACCTTTTCACATATGAGTATTATCCTTCTGGATTACAAGTCCTGGGTGAAACATCTGCTGGCTGCCTATGCAATATGTAAACCAGGCATTAATTGGGCCATCAGTTGGTTCAGCTCTTTGAAGGGGAACCTAAGGACATTTTTCTCTATGAGAGGATATTCCACAACCTTGAAAATTTAGTAATCTTTTGATTTAAAAGAAACATATGAAAAGAAAAAAGTAAAAATAAAACCTAAAACACTTATCATTATAAAGTGATACCACAATTAACTATTCATGTCCCTTTCACAAAACATTAAGATCTTTCCCATTATATTCATAGAATATTTAATTTTTTGGTGTAGATGTTATCGTAGCATCTATTATTGTCACTTTAGTGAAATTACTTAGCATAGCACAGAGCACTGAAACCACTTGAGCAGTTGTGAAAATTTGATTTTTAAATACACAGTGCCATTGTGCATTAAAGAGCAAAGCATGAGACTAATGCAGATAATTGGGTCCATGTTCTGGGAGGATTCTCTCCACACTGAACCATTCTGTGCTGGAGACCAGGACACAGGGGAGAG
>NW_022958799.1:0-594 GCF_012274545.1 Fukomys damarensis | reverse complement strand
TAGAGCCTCTCTGTCCTTTCCCTCATTTAAGACACCTTGCTCTTTCAGGCAGCCCTTCTCCTCCTCAAGGTGAGGGGCATTTCTGTGAACATCCAGAGGTGTTTCCAGCCCAGGCCATGCAGGAATCCTGTGATGCCCTGGACTCAGGGTGCAGTCGGCACTGTGAGAAGCATTCCTGTGGATCCCACCCTGATGACCTGCAGAGTCCATGAAGGCCGAAGACTGGGAGCCTTCATGCTCCTCCCTAAGTAGCCACACCTGCCGGAGGAGATTCTGCCTCCTTTGAGATGAGCACCTTCACTCCCTGGTTCTCCAGGTCTTACTGCTTTGTGTCCGCATAGGAGGCAGAATCTGCCCAGCCTGATGGTTCAGCCTGCAGCAGTGGGGTCAGAAGTGTGCTCTGCCCCTACCTGGTGAGCTGGCTCAGTCTTTCCTTCTGTCCTGCAGAGAATATGTACGTCTCTCCCTATGCGGATTTGTCAACTTCTGACAAGCTCTCTTCTCTCTCAAGGATCTGCACTCCTAGGAGTGGAGCTGGGATGTGGAGGAGAGATGTGAGCAGAGCAGTTTCTCTCTCATAACTTACACATTTGG
>NW_022958798.1:0-238 GCF_012274545.1 Fukomys damarensis | reverse complement strand
AGTGTTTCAATCTCTGCCATGCAGAGAACTACAAACAAAAACGACTGCAGTTGTACTCCCCCTTAGAAGTGGACTTCACTGGTAAACTCACCGAATTGCTGCACCTTTCTCTGTGGAGTACGTCACATTCATGAAACTGACCGCTTTTGCTTTAAACGGCTAAGCTGCGAGATATGCTGTTTCCCGGGGAAATCAGCACTTTAATTGGCAGAAGCCTTAGGCAAAGTGCGTTTGTGTT
>NW_022958797.1:0-218 GCF_012274545.1 Fukomys damarensis | reverse complement strand
TAAAATAAACAGATTACAAAAGAGAAAATAGGACAATTCATATTTCCTAATCCAAATTAACACTGTTAAAACTTGGTATAAACTATTAGAATGCAGAAAAGGTATATTAAATGGTGCTCAACATCATATGTCATCAGGGAATTACAAATTAAAATAACAAAAATACTAATGCACCTATTATAATATCCAACATCCAGAACTCCAACAATGCCAAATGC
>NW_022958796.1:0-326 GCF_012274545.1 Fukomys damarensis | reverse complement strand
TTGCTGCTCTTTCTGAGTGTCCTGCTCAGTTCTTCTTTATTTGAGACACCAAGAACCTGGATGCTGCTTCCCTGAAACCCCCATCCGATAATAATTCTGGCTTCAAAAGGGAACAAAGCTCAAACAGATTCATGAGGACTGGATCTCAAAGGAAAATGGTTGAAGTCCAAGCCCATCTTGCTCCTTGTAACTATCCCATAGGGAATCAGAGAAAGTAAAAAAGATACACGGCCAAGGGAGACCATCCTATCCCCAGTAGTGGCACCAAGAAGGGTGACTATAAACTATGTGACAGTAGTTCTGGTGGCTTTGAGAGAGCCCAGACT
>NW_022958795.1:0-837 GCF_012274545.1 Fukomys damarensis | reverse complement strand
CATTCATGAAACTGACCGCTTTCGCTTTAAACGGCTAAGCGGTGAGAGAAGCTGTTTCCGGTGCAAAACTGCACCTTAAACGGCTGAAGCCCTCGGCAAAGTGTGTTTGTGTTCTAATGTCAAACTGAAGCTATCCCCAAGTATACAGAGTTCTGGAGGCTTGTGTGCACTCAGAGCTGCTAGGCACTCCCTTAGGCCTGAAGGGCTTCTCTGCTGAAAGTTCCTCACAACAGTGTTTCAGTCTCTGATATGCAGAGACCTACAAATAAAAAGGACTACAGTTGTACTCCCCCTAAGAAGTGGACTTCACTGGTAAACTCACAGAGTTGCAGCACCTTTCTCTGTGGAATACTTCACATTCATGAAACTGACCAATTTCGCTTTAAATGGCTAAGCTGCTAGAGAAGCTGTTTCCCGGGGAAATCGGCACTTTAAAAGGCAGAAGCCTTAGGCAAGGTGCCTTTGTGTTCTAACTTCAAACTGAACCTATCCCCAATTATACAGAGTTCTGGAGGCTTGTGTGCACTCAGAGCTGCTAGGCACTCCCTTAGGCCTGAAGGGCTTCTCTGCTAAAAGGGCCTCACAACAATGTTTCAATCTCTGCCAGGTAGAGACCTACAAACAAAAAGGACTACAGTTGTACTCCCCCTAAGAAGTGGACTTCACTGGTAAACTCACAGAGTTGCAGCACCTTTCTCTGTGGAATACTTCACATTCATGAAACTGACCGCTTTCGCTTTAAACAGCTAATCGGCGAGAGAAGCTGTTTCCTGTTGAAATCAGCACTTTAAACGGCAGAAGCCCTCTGCAAAGTGCGTTTGTGTTCTAACTTCAAAC
>NW_022958794.1:0-355 GCF_012274545.1 Fukomys damarensis | reverse complement strand
AGGGAGAAAGATTATCTCCTTTGGGGCTGGTATTTAAATCAGAGAGTAAATGACACAGCATCATTCAGCAATTTAATTAACGAACACTTCTTTTAGGAGAGACATATTTAGAATATTTACTACACCAACTTATGAAAAGGAAAAGAAAAAGATTCAAATTAGAGAACCCGGTTTAATGAGGATGAGGACACTAAAAGATTCTATAGGATACCGAAAATGAAGTGCTAGCTACAGAGAAAGGGGTTCAAATGAAGGGGGGAAAGGTGTAGTTGAACAGGCAGGCAGAGGTACACACAGAGGAAGAGTTTGAGTGTTTCAGAGAAAGAGAAGAGGAAAGTTAGAACACAGGGTCCAA
>NW_022958793.1:0-242 GCF_012274545.1 Fukomys damarensis | reverse complement strand
TTAGAAAGTTTAAAGATTATCCAGCTAAGTTAGGTCACAATGCTGGGTGTGCTGAGAAGATGGGAAATCAAATCTAAAAGAATGAAGCAATGGTACAAATTATGTGGAGGGAAAGGTGGCAAAGCGGGGAGCCTCTCAGAATTATTAAACAGAGCACTGCAATTCCAAGACAAAACTGTATCCAACTGAAACGTGGCTATGTTCAGAGGCCAAGCACATGTACTTAAACTGGTTTGTTTGAC
>NW_022958792.1:0-206 GCF_012274545.1 Fukomys damarensis | reverse complement strand
CATTTAATCATAGCATTTTTATGAAAAGTATTTTCCATTAAATATAGTTTTATGTAAATGAAATAGAAGAATACTTGAAAAGGGAGTAATTCTCTTGTCTTTTTTTGTGTGTGTGGTACCGGGAATCGAACTTGGGTCCTTGCGCATGCAAGGTAGGCACTGGAACAGCTGAGCCAAATCCCCAGACCTCTTCTTGCTTTTTGGCT
>NW_022958791.1:0-227 GCF_012274545.1 Fukomys damarensis | reverse complement strand
ACCTGTGTGAACTTGTGGGGTGTCTCACTAACCTTCTCAAGCAGGATGCTGTTCCTCTGGCTTCGGGACAGTCTCCCTGCTGTGGGCAATAGACCCTCACCATATCCACAGAGCAGACAGTAGTGAGGGCTGTCGCACTGGCCAGCTAAGTAGTGCCCAAAGTTTATGACCTGCAGAGAGGTATGAGTAACGACTCTCGCAGCTGTTAAGGGATTCTAGTCATTCTG
>NW_022958790.1:0-253 GCF_012274545.1 Fukomys damarensis | reverse complement strand
ACATCCAAAGAGTCAGTACTGGGGAAATGCACAGTGAACTTTGTAAAAATGGGGAGATGGTGAACAAGAGGCCATCACAGCTCTGGTGAGATGCACGTGACTCTCAGATTGCGTGTGGAATCTCAGGAATTAAAAGCCCTAGAGAGGGGCAGTTTCCCCGAGTACAGCACTTCTCACCTGCCCTCTGCCTGCTGCCTGGATGAACCGATCTGAGGCCGACGCCACTTTCCGAGGTGGGGGTCTGTGGACCGTG
>NW_022958789.1:0-204 GCF_012274545.1 Fukomys damarensis | reverse complement strand
AAAAATAGAAATGAGAAGACACTTAAGCAAGGCACAAAACCAGAGTTCCAGCTCAACAAAGGCAAACTCTGGGTTAAATGAGATGGAAAAGTCTGATAATCAAACACCTGGATATCCTGAATTGAGAGCACAGGAAGTAATAAAATAGAAGAATGAGTCTCTAGAAAAAAATCAAAATAGAAATTATTTCCCAGATAACAATAT
>NW_022958788.1:0-210 GCF_012274545.1 Fukomys damarensis | reverse complement strand
CCTTGGAGGGCTCTGGGTCTCTGTTTCCTTTCTGGGCCAGGATTGAGGATTGGCCCTGAGGCACTGCCCAGGTTTGAGTGAGTGGAGGGTAGTGATTCTGTAGACCTAATTATGCTGCCTATATTACTGTCTCAGCAAAAGAATTTTCAGGATGTGTTAGAGGCATAAAGGGATTTATTAAGTAGAAATGTAAAAGAAAGGACAAGCTCT
>NW_022958787.1:0-1281 GCF_012274545.1 Fukomys damarensis | reverse complement strand
CTCAGCATAGGGAGCAGCCAGCACCCAGCACACACCAAGGACAGGAAGCAGAGGCAAAATCTCAGGGAAGGAAGAGGCCAAACTGGTTGGGGTTTGTTGGGTGGTGTTGTGGTGTGGGGTTCGAACCTAGGGCCCAGCACATGCTGAGCTGAGCAAGCAAGCGCCCTACTGCTGGGCTACACCAGGTGCCCAAGACTCTTCTTACTCTATGTTGTGATTGTGTAAATAAAATGTCCCAAGGACTCTCTGATAAACAAAGAAAATGCAAGAACTAGTAAGTTAATGTATCAAGGTTGCAGGATTAATGGATATTTAGAAAGCCTCATATCTTTTTCACTTTATCGACTTATTATCACATCCAATTTACATTATCTTATGCAGATTATGGAATGCCTGAACAAGAAGTATCAGCCACAGAAAAACTGTGCCTTCTGTTCTAGAAAAGGAATTAGGGCTTTTGCGCTGGTACGTGTGAACTGGCTCTTGTCTTTATGTGGGAATGTGTTTGGCTATAAAATTGACTAGGGGTGGATTGTGACCATTAATGTTGATTGTCAACCCGACTGGATGGAGAAACACCTAGCAGATGAGTAGAGCATCTGGGTGTGTCTGTGGGGTTTCCAGAGCTGACTGGCATGTGGGCCAGCAAACCGAGGGGAGACCACGCCTCGCATGGGTGTCACCTTCCAGCAGGCTCTCAGCCCAGAGAGAGGAGAAGGGGATCCAGCTTCTTCATCTTCTCAGTGTGGACTCAGCCAGCGACTCTCCGCAGAGCTTCAGGACTGAGTCTCAGACTGGCGATGCATCCTCCATCTCCCCTCTTCTGGGGCTTCCAGCTTCTTGGGCCGAGCAGCTGCTGGATCCCCCGGCTAGGCAGGGCACAGCCAGCCTTTGCAGGCCGTCCTGCCCCAGTCTGTCCAGCCCTGGCAGAGACGGGGAAAGATGTAGATGAATCATCACATACTGATACAAACATAGGTAACGTAGAATTCCCCTCTTGATTCTGTTCCTCTAGAGGACCTTAACCATTACACTCAGTGAATTTATTGTGAAGAAAGAACAATGACCTTGAAATTGAAAGTGCTTTACAAGTTGCAAAGCAGTGCTTACAGTTATATTAGTTTTCATCACTCCAGCCGCCAGCCGAGGTAGAAAAGCGCCATCTCTCAGGATCAGAGCCTTCCCCAGGTCTTAGCAGCTCATTAGAGCTGAGGGTCTTCGTTATCTCCACCCATCGATGCCCACCCAACTTTCTCGTCTGGTTCAGGTACACGCTTCCCC
>NW_022958786.1:0-1196 GCF_012274545.1 Fukomys damarensis | reverse complement strand
AGCAGAGTGAGTGCTGTGATTTTTCCAGCCTCTGTGGCTGTTGCATACAACCCTGAGACGCATACCAGATATACAACCAAAGGCATGCTCCTTACTCTGGTGAGATTTGAGAGCCCCATCAAGGAACTGATACAAGTTTCCTCCTCCTTTGCCTTTGTCATTATTACAGATACAACTCTTTCAGATATGAAAGAAGGACCTATTAAAAACATGACGGGCCAGTCCGGTGGCCTGGAGGGTAAGGTTCACTAAGTCCTGAAGCCAGAGGTGCTCTGCCAGGAGGGAGCTGGCTCCTAGCCGGCCCAGGCAGCACTTGTCTCTGACAGAGCCAGTCTGTCACTATCTCTTCACTCACTGACTGATTGCTGGGCATGTATCCTCACTCCCTGATCATTTCCTGCTTCTTCCCTGTTTTCCTTTCTGGTGCTATTCTTGGATATGATGGGCCACTGGCCTTTCTGCCCGTGGGAGCTCTGGGCTTCTCCTCATTGGCTTTGAACACTCTTAGTGGATCTACCTTGAGCTTCTGGCTCTCACCTCAGGTGTATCCAAGGGCTGAGCAGCTCCTGTCTTGTTGGTATAACCCTAGAAGTATGCAAGGTGTCCCCCTGTATGATTCAGATACAATCTTTCTCATTTGTTCATCCTTCTTCTATATACCAAGGGAATTATGTTAAAGAGAGTATGTTATTATCTCAAATAAAGCAAATCAGAAGGCTTAAACCAAGTGGCACTGCTGTATCAACACTACCTACAGCGGTGCCTTATATTATTCAATACCTAATAAAGGTATTGAATGAATAAAAACAAGATGTGCTCCCAGACAAGCTGAAAAACAAATATGGCCACAGTGAAGTCTCTTTGGTCTTCTTCTCTGACAGTGGTACATATCTCGAGCTCCTTGAGGCTATGTCTCCTCAGTGTGGACATAAGTTTTTGTTTATAGCCTGAAATTTTGGACAGGGCATCTCTGTTCAAAGGCAGTGCCACAACTGAACGCACATGTGGACCATGGGGTCGTCCTGTATGAATTCACGTGACCTCTGGGGCAGCGACCTGTTCTGAGCCAGTTTGACCTGGATCACCACAGAAAGGCCTGCACAGTGGTGCAGACCAATAGGGCACTTTTTGCAGATGGAGCAAGCAGAGAAAACAGGAAAAGGGTGCTCTAGAAAAACATCAGATCAATGAATAAT
>NW_022958785.1:0-261 GCF_012274545.1 Fukomys damarensis | reverse complement strand
TAATCTATGCTTCAAGGGAAATTAACTTAAAAATTTTATTCTGAGGTTGAAGGAAAGAGTGGGTCTATTAATCATGTTCCTGAGTTGGGCTGGGGGCTGAGGCCCAGCTGTTCTTTCCCCTTGGCCAGGGAGAAAACATTCCTGATATCAGCATCAAATGTGAACTAGCAAATGGTAAAAGAAAAGAATTTCGTAGTTAAAAAAAAAACACACATAAAAAGTTCAGCTTCCAATAGAGAAAGTAACAAAATGCTAGTCATT
>NW_022958784.1:0-221 GCF_012274545.1 Fukomys damarensis | reverse complement strand
ACGCAGGTTGGCCCAAGACCTACAAGAGAAACGTTGTCAGCTAAAAGCGTGAATGAGAAAGGTTTTTTTTTAATGAACAAATCTCTCACTACACCCCACTGTCGAACATGATTTTTAGATGAACATAGGTGAGCATGAAAAGTGTGAGTAATCAAGAATTGATTCTGGAAGCCAGGTGTGGCCTGTAATCCCAGCACTTGGGAGGCTGAGGCAGGAGGATC
>NW_022958783.1:0-439 GCF_012274545.1 Fukomys damarensis | reverse complement strand
GTTAAAATTGAATAGGAAAATCATGAAAAATTCAAAAATATGCAAGTGAAACAATATGAATCAAAACTGAAGTCCAAAGGTAATAAAAAGCAACTTCTGGAAACACTGACTGGAGATGGGAATTATCAAAAGTAACTCGCTTCCCCACAGACTGCTTTTAGAAGTAATGTAGGACAAGATTTTTCTTTCATGGGGGAGTAGATGTTCTAGTTCTGACCCAAATGCTATACTTTAGTTCCCCACCTATGACCCAGAGTACAATTTCTATAAGATCATTTTCAGTACATTTATCAAACAGTCCATCTGATTTTCTTCTGATGAGAAATACAGTGACTAATTTTAATTTCTCTGGCAAAATTTAGTCATTATATTTTTTATTTCAGGTTATTTTCTTTCTTGTACAAAAGTAGAAGTATATTCATTTATTTTGCCAAGCATT
>NW_022958782.1:0-328 GCF_012274545.1 Fukomys damarensis | reverse complement strand
ATTGTTAGAGCTGGAAGCTCTGGGAAAATGGATCAGGAACAGGAAGGGAGCTGCCTACTTACTCTCTTATGGACCAACTACTCCATAGCAGGCAAGTCTACACTCGGGGAAGAAAGGACGCATGCTCTGGTTCATTGCTCCTTAAAGCTGAGGCTCAGTATGGAGAGGTATAGAAAGGAGGAAATCCCTAGGTGGCTACCCCAGGTATTTTGAAGTGAACCTTCATCATATCCAGCTGTTGGGGTGTTGAGCAGGGTGCTGGGGCTGGGACCCAGAAAGCTGGACAAGAAAAGCACCCTATTTACTGGGAGCTCATATTTCAGGGCAG
>NW_022958781.1:0-443 GCF_012274545.1 Fukomys damarensis | reverse complement strand
CACAGAATAGGTGGACTTCACTGGTAAACTCACAGAGTTGCAGCACCTCTCTCTGTGCAGTACGTCACAACAATGAAACTGACCGCTTTCGCTTTAAACAGCTGAGCGGCGAGAGAAACTGTTTCCCGGGGAAAACTGCACTTTAAACCGCAGAAGCAATCTGCAAAGTGAGTTTGTGTTCTAACGTCAAACTCAACCTATCCCCAAGTATACAGAGTTCTGGAGGCTTGTGTGCATTAAGAGATGCTAGGCACTCTCTAAGGCCTGAAGGGCTTCTCTGCTTAAAGTTCCTCACAACAGTGTTTCAATCTCTGCCAGGCAGAGACCTACAAACTAAAAGGAATGCAGTTGTACTCCACACAATAGGTGGACTTCACTGATAAACTCACAGAGTTGCAGCACCTCTCTCTGTGCAGTACTTCACATTCATGAAACTGACCGCT
>NW_022958780.1:0-640 GCF_012274545.1 Fukomys damarensis | reverse complement strand
TTTCTCTTGCTCCAAATCCTCACCAGTGTGTGTTTCTTTTTTTGTTTGTTTTCTTTTTTGTCTTTTTGATAGTAGCCTTCTAACTGGAGTGAGATGTAATCTCGTGGTGGTTTTCACTTGAATTTTCATGCCGAATAGTGATGTGAAGCACTTTTTCGTACACGGTACTTGTTGGCTATTCTTTTAATAAATGTCACATTTAGGCCATTTGTCTTTTTTCTTTCTTGATAGATTTTTAATTTTAGAACAGTTTTATGTTGACATATTTATTGCCAGTATAATACAGGAAGTTTTTATATAGTCTATAGTATAATTTCCCTGTTGATAATGTTTTACATTGTTAGAACAGTACACTTATCGCAGTTAATGGACAAGCTTCCTTCACATTTCCTCCCTTTTTCCTTAATGTCTCTTTTCCGTTCTGGGATCCCATCCAGGGAATCACATGACATCTTGGAGTTCTGTCTCAGTTTCCTCTGCTGTAACAATTTCTTGACTTTCGTTGTTTTCATGACCTTGATAGTTTTGAGAAGTAACAGTCAAGCACATTGTAGAGTGACTCTTATTTGGAATTTTCTAAAGTTATAATGTAATTCATATAGCATAAAATTCACTCCTTAAAGGTAGATGATCCAGTGGT
>NW_022958779.1:0-1645 GCF_012274545.1 Fukomys damarensis | reverse complement strand
AACTTGACAAACAGGCATATTTCTTTAAATCACACTCAGTCTTCAAATATAATACATTAAAAATTATGACTAACACAATACAACTATTCAGTGTAGATATAAAAGCACATTAATTTCCTTCCCAGAATAGAAGGCAAAGTTTTTCTTTGGGTGATGCTTACCCTGATATTTCATATCACAAATACTATAATATAGATTTAACAATTATTAAGAACTGATATTAAATCTAACAACATTACATTGTGAGGAAGTAAATGAAAATGGCCTAATTTATGGCATATATGCACACACATTAACAAAATAGGAAAGAAAAATTACAGCCTGTGTTTCTATAACTGGTCATACAGTTGTAGCTAGTAAACATAATTACTTTCTTCTATTACCCATACTGTATTCCCTTGTCCTTCAGCAAGCAATCAGCAAATCTTGGTTCTTTATCTCGTAACCCATATGTTCATTCCTGAAGGTTCTGTGCCATTTGTCGACCTGCTAGGATTGGGTTGTATTTTTCCATTGACCTTAATAACAGTCCATGGTAATATTAGGAGGTGCCCTAAAGGATCTACTGTACTCAAATATAGTCTTTCTTTCCTCTTGTGTGGAATAGCCCAATTTCCCCTTGGTAGTCTGGATTAGTCATCCTTACCAACACCTTCTCTCTCTTTTTAGTTTGTTTACTTTGAGGCATGAGGACCTCAAACAACCTGGGGAAAGTCTTAACCTGTAGTTTAATGAAATCATTGTTGTGTTTCCTGGTGCAACCCCTAAACCCCACCCCTGAACTAAGATTTGTATGTCACTAGGACATAAGATTATGGGCACAGGAAGCAAAAATTAGTTAGTGAGTCATGAAGGGTAACGGCAAGTTGTATCACTCTCAGTTCCATCCCTTACTTCCTGGATTTGTGCATCCATGCTGTGGGAGAAGCAGTCCCATATAGTAGACACTAATTCAAAGCATGTACAGCCTCCTGGAGAACCCTGCCCCTAGCCCTGATAGGGATTGTAGCTAGTGCTGTAACTGCGTCTTCAAAAGATCATTCCATTTCTCTATCAATCCAGCTCCTTCTGGATAGAGATGAACATGGTAGGACCAGTGAATTTTATGAGCATGAGCTCATTGTTTACTCCTGTGGTCATGAGATATGTTTTTTTTTTTGGTCAGAAGCAACTGTATGGAATAATATCTTAGTGAACAAGGCATTTTAAGTAAGTCTGTGGATGATAGTTTTGGCAGAAACAATACATCCAGGGAAGGAAAACACATACCTGGAGTAGGTGTTTAACTACATAAGGACAAAACACTACCCTTTCCAAGATGGAAGAATTCCAATATAATCAATCTGACAGCAGGTTGATTGCCACAGGAAATGGTGGCAGATTGGGAACTCAGTTTTGAGTTTTGCTATTAACATGTGAAGCATTCAGTAGGGGCTTTAATCAGATCAGCCTTGGAGAGGAAAGTTCATGTTGATGAGCCCATGCATAACCTCTATCTGTACCACCATGGCCACTTTGTTAGGTGTTCCATTGGGAAATGACAAGGGTGGCTAAAGAAAACTGATGGTTGCTATGCACAGAATAGTCAACCTCTTTACTTGATTATTAAAGTTCTCTTCTGCTGATGTTACCTTTTGGTGAGCGT
>NW_022958778.1:1974-2571 GCF_012274545.1 Fukomys damarensis | reverse complement strand
TTGTTTTGGCCTTTCTTCCTCTTCATGTGATCCAAAGGAATCAGGGCTCGTTACCTATCACACTCAGTGTTACAATAAAGTTAATGTTTACCTGACCGGAATACTTACTATGTGTGGACTTTTTGCTGAGTATCCTCAGTGAAGTCAGAAGAATGTGAAGACAGAGGTGTGCCTGGAGATACTGCTCCCTGAGCCCTTTAGAACTTACCAGGGATTAGGACGGCCCACACTGTGTACGGCACATGCTTTCTCCTTCAGTCTAAGTTACAACACCCTTTCATCCCCAACAGGAGCAAACTAGACTGTAACGCAAAGCAGTGGAGGTAAGAAGGGGCTGGGGCTGAGAGGAGGGGAGTCCTTTATTTTGAACATTATTTTGTTGGTGACCTCTAACCTCTGGTTCCTTCCCCAGACTTTTTGCTGATATCCTTAATGATGCAAGCATGTTCCTCGAGATTGTGGCTCCTGTACTCCCAGTTGGTTTCACCGTGACTGTCAGCATCAGCAACTTGGCCAGGGTACCTACCCATGGGGCACCTGTCCACCCAGATACCCTGCCTTGGTGGTGTTGTGTATGAGTTCTGGGCCCTGTACTCA
>NW_022958778.1:0-955 GCF_012274545.1 Fukomys damarensis | reverse complement strand
TGTGGGTTTGGAATTAGCCTGAAAGGCTGAATAGAGCTTCACGGAGGCAGGAAGGGTAGCAAAATTACAAGCAAACAGAATGTAAACAAATTTGGAAGCCAGACTAGGCCTGGTTGTTTAGCAAGGGAGAGGATGTAGCCAAAGGAAGAGTTGGAGGGTGGAGAAGTTCCGGGTTAAGAAAGATCTTTGAGCTGGGTGTGGTGGTACTCACCTCTAGTCCCTGCACTTGGAAGGCTGAGGCAGGAGGTTCACCATGAGTTCGAGGCCAGCCTGGGCTACATACTGTGTCCAGGGCCACCCTGGAATATATAGTAAAACCCTGTCTCAAAAAATTAAAAAAAGAATGATCTTTGGACTTCCACCTTGGGGAAGCAAATTTAGTTTCCTTGGTGCCAGGTTCACAGGGAGATACATTCTTTCCTAAAAGAACCTAGGGAGGTGCAAGGCAAGAACTAGACACCCAAGACAGCATGCAGCATTGCACTGTGGGGTCACTTGGGACTTGGTATTTGGCAATACAGCACACGGCTGCTCTGACCTTCACTCATCCCTTTCTCCCTCCAGTGCATCGTGAGTGTGGCTGGCGGGGCCACTCGGGCTGCGCTGACCATGCACCAGGCCCGGAGAAACAACATGGCTGATGTGTCAGCCAAGGACGGCAGCCAGGTGAGCAGCCGCAATGGGAGAGGAGGAACAGTGCAGGAAGGAGAGAGCCTAGCCAGGCCACAGTTTGGGAAATATGAAGAGAAGCACCCGAGTGCCCCTGTAAAGGGGGCAGGCAGAAGACACACAGGAAGAAACACAAGTGCTTCCTACTGAGTCTCAGGTCTCGGATGCTGTCTGATGGCAGCAAGTCCAAGCTTAGCTTGTGAGCCCCAGCCTGCTGCCTACGTGGCGGAATGAGCCCTGACCTTGCCCTATGTAGGCCCCAGCCTCACCCTGAAAGCTGGATGTT
>NW_022958777.1:0-214 GCF_012274545.1 Fukomys damarensis | reverse complement strand
CTCTCTCTCTCTCTCTCTCTCTCTCTCTCTCTCTCTCTCTCTCTCTCTCTCTCCCTCTGTCCTTCTCACTGTCTGTGTTTCTCTGCTTAATGCCACCTGATGAACCCTCAGCCTCAGGCCGCAAGACCGAGGACTCCTGGATTCTACACTCTGAATGAGCTGGGAAACTTGGCCTTGGACTCCTACGAATTGAGATGTGGAGCAGACATGAGAC
>NW_022958776.1:0-273 GCF_012274545.1 Fukomys damarensis | reverse complement strand
AGGTAGATTAGAGACCTAGAACAGTATGGAAAACAATCAGCATTCCCAACTATCTCCAAAAGTCATCCTTGCCTTCCTTGATAGACTTGCATGCATCAATTTCTTATCTTTTCTCCCTCTCCATTTAATAAAACAATGCATTCATTTCATCTCTGCAGTTATGCATTTTAAAATAAAAAAGAATAGCTAGTGACTCTTGCCACTTTCTTTTCGTAACTCCAAAGTTAGTCTGCATACCTCTTCTTACTCTTTAAGTACCAGTTAAGTTCACTT
>NW_022958775.1:0-312 GCF_012274545.1 Fukomys damarensis | reverse complement strand
AAAAAAAAAAAACCCACAACACATGTCCCTGGAGAACTTCTTTGAAAATGGGGAAAGACCCTCGAAATCATTATCCTGCTTCTTATCCATGGGAAAAAATACCTTTTACAGTTCCTGAAGTTCGTGCCACAATGGTTGGGGACCGCTGGTCTGTCTGACGACTTTTTGTTGGATATTCGCATTGTTAGTCTTTGTTTGATTTTAGAAACAACATTGCTGTGAAAACCCTTTGCACACATCTGTGAATCTGTAGGATGCAGAGCTATGGCAGGCAGCAGGCAGCATTAATGGGTCAGTGGGAATGTAGCCCTC
>NW_022958774.1:0-454 GCF_012274545.1 Fukomys damarensis | reverse complement strand
GCCTTGATTTTGAACTCCCAACTTCCTGAACCGTGTGAATAAATTTCTGTTCATCATAAATTACCTAATCTCGGGTATTTTGTTATAGCAGCACAAGTGGACTAAAGACACTTAATGCATCATGTAGGACTTTCAGCACCATTATCAAATAGGAGTGCTGAGAGGGTGTATCCTGGCTTTGCTCCTGAGTTTAGCAGGAAGCCATCTGCTTTCTCGCCATCAAGTATGTTAGTTATAAGGTATTTTTGCAGATATTCTTTATCAAGTTGAGGAAATTCTCATCTATTCAAAGATTGCTGAGAATTTTTATCATGAATGAGTGTTAAATTCTGTCAAATCTGTTTTGGCAACTACTGATGTTATCATATTCTTTTTCTTTAGTCTCCTGATGTGATGAATTACATTAATTGATCTTCCTCTAGTTTTAAGCAGCATTTATTACTATTGTACACAC
>NW_022958773.1:0-236 GCF_012274545.1 Fukomys damarensis | reverse complement strand
ACGTGCCCTGCAGTTGCTAAGTCCTCTTCTCAACCTGTACCTCATGATTCCCTCAACCCAACCCTGCAGGGAGCACCGTGCAGGGACCCAGCAGGGTGCATATCATTGACTCAGCTGCAGTTACACAAAAATTAGTGAGTTGGGACCAGTGAAGGGAGGGAGGAAAAGAGACAGAGGGGATGGGAGAGAGAGAGAGAGAGAGAGAGAGAGAGAGAGAGAGAGAGAGAGAGAGAGAG
>NW_022958772.1:0-209 GCF_012274545.1 Fukomys damarensis | reverse complement strand
ACCTCTTTCGCTCCCAAACACCAGTGGCACAAGCATGGTTCACCTAATGCCACGGCCCCTTTCGTGGTGGCAAGGGGAGCTCCCAGCACTGTGCAGGCTCAAGTGGAAATGAAGCTGTAGTTGACACGAATCTTGGGACCAGGGAGTCTCTATGCTGTGGCAAGGAGCACACTGCTGTGTGTGCGTGCGTGTGTGTGTGTGTGTGTGTG
>NW_022958771.1:0-414 GCF_012274545.1 Fukomys damarensis | reverse complement strand
AGTACAGGTTCTCAAAATAGGTTTTAATGATCCTCTGGATTTCTGCTGGATCTGTTGTGACTTAACCTTTTTTGTTCCTCATTGCATGGATTTGAGCCTTTTCTTTCTTTTTATTTTTCATAAGGTTGGCTAAAGGTTTATCAATTTTATTTATTGTTTTGAAAAACCAACCTCTTTGATTATGATTTTTTGTATCATTCTCTTAGTCTCTATTGCATTTATTTCTGTTCTGATCTTTATACTTTCCTCTCTTGTACAAGCTTTGGGTTTGTCTTCTCTTCTTGTTGTAGAAGCATAAGATTCAGCTTTAGGTTATTTATTTGAGCTCACTCTGTTTTCTTAGTGTGGGAATTCACTGCTATGAATTTTCCAAGTAGAACTGTTTTTATTGTGTTCCACAGATTCCTGTTTGTT
>NW_022958770.1:0-201 GCF_012274545.1 Fukomys damarensis | reverse complement strand
GGCTGGGTCCACGATACACATAACTGTTAGAACAGTGGTAACCCATTTACATTCCCTCCAGCTACAGTTACAGACCCTGGCCAACTTTGTGTCATTTCAACCATTCTGATGGATCAGGGTCTCACTGTATCGAGACTGACCTGGAGCTCACTATGTAGCCCAGGTTGGTCTCAAACTCACAGTGATCCTCCTGCCTCAGCC
>NW_022958769.1:0-839 GCF_012274545.1 Fukomys damarensis | reverse complement strand
TAAGAAACTCAATGAATTCCAAGCAAGATAAATTTAAGAACACCTCATCTAAAATGTTAGTTGTCAAAAATAAAAAAGGTCCCAAGTTTGCTCCCTGGAAAAAAATAAAAATAACATAAAATAAAATGACAGGAATGGAAAGAAGAACAAAAAGTCAAAAATACAGGAAACAAATTAGCAAAATGGCTTGTGTAAATCCTCCCTTGTAAGTAATACATTAAATGTAAATGCATTATATATTCCAATTCAAAAAGCAGAGACTGATAGAACAGATAAAAACCCATGATGTAATCATTATTTACAAGAGACACATTTAAAACTCAAAGACACGGATTGGCCAAGCCCTCCCTGCTGGTGCCGACCCCAATGGCTCCAGCATCAGGAAGGTAGAAGCGCAGGTGCCCCTAAACCCCTCCAACCCCCACACTCTCAGACCTCCCGATTGTGCCAGTCTTTGGGCCCACTATGCAGAGGCAGAGGTGGTCGTAAAGGGTATTTTTCTGAGCTCCTAACTTTGAACATCTTTAAAGAAGGGACAGGGGAAACCTGTGGTAGAACTGTGTGGAGTTCAACCCCTCCAGAGGTCGGGGAACTCAATCTGGGCCTAGCAGCCTGAGTTCAGTCTGCATCCTGGGGTTATGTCATCAGCTAGCTGAGATCAGGGGACTTGGTTCTGCATATGGCAGCGCATGTTGTATATTATGACAGCAGAGATACAGTCTGAAAGCAGCCCTTCAAATTCATTTTTCTTTCTTTTCCTCATTCCACTCTGCAAATTCTTTTTTTCTGTCCTCTCTCTCCAACTCAGTCTCTTGCTCCACCATATTATCCCTCATCTC
>NW_022958768.1:0-282 GCF_012274545.1 Fukomys damarensis | reverse complement strand
TGTAAAGGTAGAAGAGCCCTATGATAAATGTGACTGTACTGTATACTTAAAAAGTACCAATAAACTTAATAAAAAGAAAAGATAATGGGTAAGAATTTTCTACAATTAATAAGACACATCAACCTAAAATGCTCAAGAAGTTTAGCAAATGCCACACACGGAATAATGTGTGGATAGATTATAGGTAAAATTTACAAAATTCAATGATTATAAGAAAACACTGAAAGTAGTGCGGAAAAAATCATAAAATATTAATAGGTGAACAATTATAGCTGCAAGTTC
>NW_022958767.1:0-1229 GCF_012274545.1 Fukomys damarensis | reverse complement strand
TAACTACATGCTTCATGAAATACATAGGATTTATTTAATGTCTCACTTCAAACCCCATTCAGCTTACCATTGAATGGAAACATCCCGTTTGGAAAGAAGCAGTACCAAAGGAAGATTTACAGACATGCAATTCAGGTAAATTTTGCAATATATATCACTCTGGAAAAGTACAGTACATTAAAATGTTTGAGATGCCCACAGTCTTCTCATTATTTTTTTCCCATGTTTTGGGCTGGATTCGACATAAGTAATTCAGATGTGCTTCTTGATGTCCATTTTGGCAAATAAAGTGTTTGCAAGCATAGGAGAACAAAAATTAAGTGTTAAGATGTTTCTACTTATGGTTCAATACCGTAACATCTGCAGCCTGGAACCTTAGACGGGTTAGGCATCCACAGAGCTTATTACAAGATTCCAAGATGTTTTCAACATTGGCAGATGCTTACTGGAGAGCTGGTCTCTGTGGTGCAGGCCTGAGTCCTGCTTACTCAGGAGGTCGTGGCAAGAGGTTCACTGACACCCAGGATCCCCTTTCTAAAGACAACAACAACAAAACGCTTGCTAGAATTCTGATACTTACCTAGAGTAAACCTTTGCTCGCTAACATGTCAACTGAGTTTCAACTTTAATTATTTCATCTCAGTTTCAATATACTGATGATCATAAGCAGATAGATGTTCTCACTAACACGCGTTATGAGTTCGTATGTATGTATAGTATCTCATATCTTTGTCATTAAAAATTGGGAATATAATCAGTCCTTCAAAACAACGATCCCGAAACTTTTTAGCCATAAGAACTCTTATAGTATGAAAATTAGTACAAATTATACAGAGCTTTTTTTTGTATGTTTCACATCTCTCCCCATGTATACTACTAGCAGTTAAAATCTGAAGGAGGGAAAATATAAGCATGAAGTCACACATTCCAATCCCCTTTAGAGCTGCAACTCGCTACTCATCAGAATTGTGCCACATGACACATTAAATCTCTGAGAACACCACTGGCAAACAATATTTGGTATTATTTGTTCTCTTAGACCTTCTGCATGGATGTTGAACTTCAGGGATTCTTACTCACTATTCTACCATTTAAACAACATATAAGGTTCATGAAAGTTTTTTGATATAGGGATTTCTTCACTATGAACTGACTATTACGCTCCATACTTCCTTTTTCCATTTGTCTTAAAAAGTGTAAGTCAGACAATTTTGGTTATGAAAAAAGGA
>NW_022958766.1:0-220 GCF_012274545.1 Fukomys damarensis | reverse complement strand
CAGTGAACTTCGACATTTCCATCATGGCTCCTATAATTAACATAGTGCCTGCACATTTATCCACGAATGCACAAGGATGTAAGCTTCTGACCCTACCCACCCCTTCTGTCTCATTACCCCTGCACCCAGCACATGGCTAAACACATTGTATTCAGTCGGTATTGTGAACAAGTTAATGAGCGCAGGATCCGTCTTGTCCATGACTGGGTGGCTCTGTTGG
>NW_022958765.1:0-523 GCF_012274545.1 Fukomys damarensis | reverse complement strand
TGGGTGGGGAACATAAATGGTATCCTAGTATTCATAAATGGTATTTTCCATTTAACCTAAGGCTTCATAAAAATTTAAATAATACAGGTCTTTAAATTTTTTGGTTGAAAATGTTTAACTTACTCAAAAATATTTAACTGAATTGAAATCCCGAATTTTTACTAGAAAACACATTTCTGTAGTTTATAATGAAGGAGTTAAAATAATTTGTAACATTTTATTATTTGGGAGAGTTGTTTATTATGTTTGTTTTCTTGATGAAATTTTGAGTTTTCAAAATTTTCTAATAGTTAACTATGATCCCTTTGTTGGGCGTGGTGGTGCACACCTGTAATCCCAGCACTCGGGAATCTGAGGCAGGAGGATCACTGTGAGTTCCAGGCCAGCCTGGGCTACATAGTGAGTTCCAGGTCAGTCTCAGCTACATAGTGAGACCCTGTCTTAAAAAAACAAACAAACAAAAAAACAACCAACAACCAAAAATTATGATCCTTATCTGAGAAGTTATTCACAAATCCTTTTT
>NW_022958764.1:13734-14721 GCF_012274545.1 Fukomys damarensis | reverse complement strand
AAAAGAACATAAAGAGAAACCCCTCCTAAAAACAAAACATAATAAAAGAAGAAGTCTGAGTTAGGGCAGGAGTTGGAATAAAAAGGGCAATGAGGGACAATATGGTGGAGCAAGAGACTGAGTTGGAGAGAGAGGACAGAAAAAAGAAAGAAATTTTAGGGTGGAATGAGGAAAAGAAAAAAGAGAGAGAATAGAGAGAAAAAAAAGAATTTGAAGGGCGTCTTTCAGACTGTCTCTGTTCTCATATTATACCACATGTACAGCCATATGCAGAACAGAATCCCCTGCTCTCAGCTAGCCAATGGCAGTTCCCCATGACTGAGACTGAACACAGTCTACAAGGCTTAGCTTGAGTTTCCCTACCCTCAGGGTTGAACTCCACTCAGTTCTATTACAGGTTTCCCCTGCCCTTTATTTAAAGATGTTCAAAGTTGAGAGCTGAGAAAACTACCCTTCAAGAGAACCTCTGCCTCTGCAGAGTTGGTCTAAGGACTGTCCCAATCAGGAGATTTGAGAAAGGGGGGTTGAAGTCGTGGGGGTGTTTCAAGGGCACCCGGGTGGCTACCTTTCTTACTGGGTCTATTGTCGCACAGTCCAGGAGGTAGCTCACCCGCCTGGTTATCTCAGGCAGGCAGGCAGCTGAAGAGACCCCCTCTGAGTTCTTTGGGTCCTTGCTGGGTCTGTTGTCGTGCAGTCCGGGAGGTCACGCCCCCGCCGGGTGATCTCAGGCAGGCTTGTAGTTCTCTTTTTTGATTGGGTCTTTCCCTGGTTTTGCAATCACAGTAACACTTGATTCCAGGAATGAATTTGGCAGTATTACTTCGCTTTCAGTTTCACTGAAAACCTTAAAGAATAGTGGCAGTAGTTCTTTAAATGTTGTGTGTAATTCAGCAGTGAGTGCATGAGGACCAGGGCTTTTTTAATTGGTGAACTTTTAATTATGTTTTCTACTTCTCTGATTGTAATTCGTGTGTTTAAATTTTTATC
>NW_022958764.1:6357-13370 GCF_012274545.1 Fukomys damarensis | reverse complement strand
ATTTTATTTATTCTTTTGAAAAACCAACTCTTCAATTGATATGTTCATATCATTCCCTTAGTTTCCACTGCATTGATATCTTCTCTGATCTTTATAATTTCCTCTCTTGTACAAGTTTTGGATTTTTCTTGCTCTTCTTTTTCTAGAAGTCTAAGATTCCTCATTAGTTTGTTTGTTTGAGCTTGCTTTGTTTTCCTAGTGTGGGCATTCACCGCTATGAATTTTCCACATAGAACTGATTTCATTGTGTCCCATAGATTCCTGTTTGTTGTATTGGCATTATCATTTATTTGTAAAAACTGACTAATTTCTTCTTTAATTTCCTCTGTGACCCATTGATTGCTCAGGAGAGTGTTGTCAATTTCTACATGTTTGTGAAGTTCTTACGGTTCCTTATGCTATTGATGTCCAGTTTAATTGCATTATGGTCTGATAATAAACATGGAATAACTGTGCTTCCTTTGCATTTATTTAAGCATGTTCTATGAGGTAGTATGTGGTCTATTTTGGAGAAAGACCCACGTACACCCAAAAAGAATGTATATTTTGATTTTGTGGGTTGGAACACTCTATAGATGTCTATTAAGACCACATGTTCAAAAACTTGGTTCACTTTTAGTATTTTGTAGTTTCTTTTTTTTTTTGTCTAGATGATCTGTCTATTTGTGACAGTGGGGTATTTAGGTCCCCCGCTACAATTGCATTAGTGCTTATTTGGTTTTACATGTCCCTTAATATTTGTTTTATTTGGTACATAAATATTTAGTATTGTCATCTCTTCCTCTTGGATTGTTTTCTTTGCAAGGATGTAGGGGCCTTCTTTGTCTCTTTTAATCATTTGTGGTTTTAAGTTTACTTTGTTTGCAGCAAGAGAGCTACCCCTCATTTTTTCTGGGCTCCTGTCTCATGGAAAACTGTTATCCATCCTTTCACTTTCAGATTATGAGTTTCTTTTTGAACTAGGAGTGTTTCTTGTATGCAACATATTGGATTTTGCTTCTTAATCCATTCTGCCAGTCTATTTCATTTGATTGGTGAATTGAGGCCATTAACATTGATGGTTATAACTGATATGTATTGATTTCTTATTGTCATGTTATTGTCCTGTTGTTGCCTCTTTTTTATTTTTCCCCCTCTCCCTTTAGTTGCTTGTCTTGCCTAATTGATTTGTTCTGTTGGGCCCCATGGTGCTGTGACCCTCACTGTCTTTTTCTAGGATATTGCTTAGAATTGTTTGTTGTGCTGGTTTGGTATTCATGGAGTTTCTCAGGTATTCTTTGTCATGGAAGTATCTTATTTCCCCATCCATTTTAAAAGAGATTGTTTTGCAGGATATATCAGTCTGAGTTGGAGGTTGTTTTCTATGAGGGCTTGAAATACCTTACTCTAGGCTCTCCTTGACATGAGGGCTTGTGTTGAAAAGTCTGCTGTGATTCTGATGGGCTTTCCTTTGCATGTGATTTGTTTCTTTTCTCTTACTGCTTGTAGTATTTTGTTCTTCTGTTGGGTTTCTGGGATCTTGATTATTATATGTCTAGGTGTCAATTTTTGTTTTGATTGTTGCTAGTTGGGGTCCTTTATGCCTCAGTTATCCGAATGTCAAATTCTTCTCCTCTGTTTGGGAAGTTTTCTGTGATTAATTCTGCAAACAGCTTTTTAAAGTCATTTGTATTTTCTCCTGCTACTTCATGGATTCCTATCAGTCTTGTGTTACTATTCTTTGCATCATCTAGGAGTTGTTGGATTGATTTCTCATGATCCCCTACTGTTTTTAAGAGACCTCTCTTTTTATAGTCACTGACCTTTTTTCTCTTACTGCTTGTAGTATTTTGTTCTTCTGTTGGGTTTCTGGGATCTTGATTATTATATGTCTAGGTGTCAATTTTTGTTTTGATTGTTGCTAGTTGGGGTCCTTTATGCCTCAGTTATCCGAATGTCAAATTCTTCTCCTCTGTTTGGGAAGTTTTCTGTGATTAATTCTGCAAACAGCTTTTTAAAGTCATTTGTATTTTCTCCTGCTACTTCATGGATTCCTATCAGTCTTGTGTTACTATTCTTTGCATCATCTAGGAGTTGTTGGATTGATTTCTCATGATCCCCTACTGTTTTTAAGAGACCTCTCTTTTTATAGTCACTGACCTCAATCTTATCTTCTATACCTGAGAGTCTATCTTCGCATTCTTTTATTCTGTTGTGTACACTTTCAATGGAGTGTTTAATCTCATGGATATCTTTTTGAATCTGTTTAATGGATTTCATTTCTCTCCTATGTTGGGCATTTATTGTTTCCATTTCTTTCTTATGCTGGACCTTCATGGCTTCTATGGTAGTCCTGAGCTCATATTTTTTTGTTTTTATTGTTTCCATTTCTTTCTTATGCTGGACCTTCATGGCTTCTATGGTGGTCCTGAGCTCATCTATTTTTTTGTCAATTTCTGTTCTAGAGTCTCAAATCATGACTTTCATTTTGCTCACCATCTCTATGGCTATCTGGGAAATTATTTCTGTTTTGAATTTTTCTAGAGCCTGATTGATCTGTTTTGTTACTTCCTGTGCTTTGAGTTCAGGGTGTCCTGGTGGTGCACTATAGGCCTTTTCATCCTCATTTGCCCTACTGTTTGCCATTGGTGAACTGGAATTCTGTCTTTGTGTTTTGCTTAAGTGTTTTCTTGTTTTCATTGTTGTTGTCAGGCTGTCCTTGGTTTAATCTGTTGGTTTTCACCCAAATCTTCCTGATATAGTTGTGCCCTAGCTTCTGGGTCTGTAATGACCCACAGACATTCTCATCTTCATAACATCAGAGAAAACAGCTCATTGAATCAACCACAATCCTTTATCCCAACTGATACAATCAGCAACACATTATGATCAAGCACAACTCAGAAAATGACCCCCTATGGTAGTCATTAGTCTATCACCATTAAACCATTTGAATTAAATGGAAATTAAGAAGCTGCCCAAAACATGTCTGCAGTGAACAAACTTTTCATTATAGTATATTTACCATTTAATGGCTCAGACAAAGCTAGGATCCAAGACCCCTGATCTCATTTAGCTGATGGCTGAACCCCATGATGCATACTGACCTCAGGCTGCAAGGCCCAGACTGAGTTCCCCAACCTTCTGAATGATTGAACTCCACCCCGTTCTACTACAGGTTTACCATGCCCTTTAATTAAAGATGGTCAAAGTTGCGAACTCAGAAAAATACCCTTGATGACCATCTGTGCCTCTGCAGAGTGGGTTCAAAGACTGGCGCAAGCAGGAGTTATGACAGTGTGGTGGGGGCGGAAAGAGGCATTATGGGGTTCAGGGGCGCCCACATGCTACCTTCCTGGTGCTGGAGTGATGGCGGCCCCAAGTGGGAGAGGGTGTGGTTCTCCTTCCCGGGTGGATTGGGCCCCAGGCTACCTTCCTGGTGCTGGAGTGATGGCAGCTGTGGCGGGAGAAGGCGTGGCTCTCCTTCCCCTTCCCGTGGTGGATTGGGGCCCAGGCTACCTTGCTGGTGCTGGAGCAATGGTGCCTGGGGCAGGAAAAGGCATGCCTCCTGATGAGCTTTCCTTTGAATGTGATTTATTTCTTTTCTCTTAGTGCTTGTAGTATTTTGTTCTTTTGTTGGATTTCTGGGATTTTACTATTATATGTCTAGGTGTAGGTTTTGTTTTTTGTCCTTGGCTAATTGGAGTCCTGTATGCCTCAATCTGTACATGAAATTCTTCCCCTCTGTTTGGCAAGTTTTCTGTCATTATTTCTGTGAACAATTTTTTTTTTAATGTTATTTGTAATTTCTCCTGCTACTTCATGGATTCCTTTCAGCCTTATACTGTTATTCTTCTTTGCATCATCTGGGAATTGTTGGATCGATTTCTCATGATCCCTTACTGTTTCTAAGAGATCTCTCTTTTGATGGTCAAAGACTGCAACCCTATCTTCTATATGTGAAATTCTATCTTCACATTCATCCATTCTGCTGAGAACGCTTTCAGTAGAGTTTGTAATCTCCTGGATAGCTGTTTGAATCTGTTTCATGGATTCCATTTCTTTCCTATTTTGGACATTCATGATTTCCATTTTCTTCACATGCTGGGCATTCATGGCTTCTCTCATGGTCCTGTGCGCATCTATTTTTATCAGTTTCTGTTGTAGAGTCTCTAATTACATCTTTCATTGTGCTCACCATCTCTGTAGTTATCTGGGAAATTATTTCTGTTTTGAATTTTTCTAGAGCTGGATTGATCTCTTTTGTTACTTCCTGTGCTTATGGGTTCAGGGTGTCCTGGTGGTTGATTGTCAGAATTTGTCACCTCTTTTCCTCTAGAATTTGCCATTGGTAAACTGAAAGTCTGTATTTGTGTTTTATGTGTTTGCTCATTTTTATTTTAGTTGTTGGGCTGTCTTTGATTTAATTCCTGGGTTAGTACTTTCATCTTCCTGATATAGCTGCTCTTTTTGAGCATCTCATGACTTAGAGACACTCTCATTTTCATAATATCAGGAAGGACAACTGATTAAATCAATCACAACTCTTTAGCCAACTTGATACAATCAGCAACACAATAGCATCAAGCACAGCATAGAAATTGACCATTTGTAGTATTAATCTATCACCTTTAACCACATGAATTAAGTCAAAATTGAGGACCAGCCCAAAATATGTTTATAGTGAATAAACTCTTCAACATAGCTAATTTATCCTTCAGGATGGGGACTTAGAAGTGGTTGGGAGGAGAAGAATAGATAGGTAAAAGGATAGGAGAGTGTTTCCAGTGAAGCCAGAGGACACAGGATAATCACACAAACACTAAGAAACTGGTGAAGACAAGAGGGAAAGATAAGTGCAAGAAGAAAGGGAATAATAGAACAACTTAACAGTAATAGGGAAGCTATGACTTGTACTCACTTTCCTTTGAAACTAATGCCCGCCCATCAAGCAAAGGAAAATGAGAGATGAAAAGAAAAAGAAATAAGAAATCCAAATTAGGGCAGGAAGAGGAACAAAAATAGAGATGAAGAACAATGTGAGGGGATCAAGTGACTGAGCAGGAAAAAGAAGAAAGCAAAAAGGAAGAACATGCAGAATGGGTAGAAAAAAGTTTTAAAAATAAAAATTAAAAATAGGAAAAGAAAGAAAAAAAAATTTGAAGAGCCTCTTTCAGGGTATATCTCTGCTGTCACATTAGACAATGTTGGTAGCCATGTGCACAACAAAGTCAAGTAGTCTCAGCTAGTCAAAGGCAGAGCCCTGGGCTTCACGCTGAATTCTGGCTGCAAGTTTACCTCCCTGACCTCTTGCAGGGTTGAACTTTGCAAGGTTCTACTACAGGTTCCAACTGCCCTTACCGTGATGATAGTCCTGTTCTGATGAAAGGAGGTGATCCCTCCAACCTACCAACTACAGAGGTGTGATGTGACTTTATGGCAGTTGTTCACTTCTGTTCTATCTTCTGAAGCTAAGTAAAATGGCCTTTATAA
This sequence comes from Fukomys damarensis, assembly GCF_012274545.1. Lineage (NCBI taxonomy): Eukaryota > Metazoa > Chordata > Mammalia > Rodentia > Bathyergidae > Fukomys > Fukomys damarensis. Next base: position 7,898 of record NW_022958764.1, on the reverse strand, counting down.
CCACCTGTGTCTCTGCAGTGTGGATCCATGTACCAACACAACCAGGCAGCCTGGGAGCATGGGGCAGGGTGGTGGTGAGATGCTGGAGAGGCGGCTGGACAGTTCTCACTAGTCTACTCTGATGAAGGGCTGGGGTGCTGGAGGTGGAGGAGGTGGAGAAGCAGCGAGCTTCCTGCATATCTGGGCCAAAACTTGTATCACATAGATGATCCCTAAATCTGAGCTGGCTGCAGCAAGGCTTAGGTGGGCTATGGCTATAGCTAAATCTAAGTGCCTGGAAGTTTGAGTGGATGTGAACAGTTTCTTAGACAGGTGCAAGTTAGAAGAGAACCTTAAGTTTAACTTCTAAAATTAAATTAATCAAAGAAAATTTACACTTTTACACCTTTGAGCCTGCAGTAGGTCTGGTCTTTCTGATTGTTGTGTTAGCCTCAGCAAATCTTTCGTCTTGTCCAGATAGAAAGCATTTTGTTTGTTTTTAATGATAGTAATCTCATCAGCAAGCAGAAATTACACTTCTTTTCTGGCCAACCTGAAAGTTTTTCAGATCTTTTCACTGTGCTATTTGCTCTTTATTCTCAGTATAATTCTGGCCAAAAGCAAGCAGCAGTACCATACAACAGCTTAAACATTGGACTGAAATTTGCTCTGCTAGATCAATTAATCCATTGTCTTTAAACTTAGCCTCACACAGAGTTTTAGGACATTGATAAACCATACACAGATTCTTTCCCTGATTATAACATGAACGGCCTCTGGTTAAATTCCCAGTAGTACTCATTCCTACCTCAAGTGTCTTAACTGAATTCTTTAACTGACTTCATTCTTATTTGCATTCTGATCTTCTACACTTGGAACAGTATTGCCTATTAAGATGTATTAAATAGTATTTTGGTCTTTCTCTAAACAACTATTGCAAAATTTTCCCTCCTCCTCCTTCAGGCCAATTCAAAGGCTTTTGAATCACAGTGTTACGTAGGTTCAAAGCAACAACTTTACTTCTTTGGTATTAATTTTCTGTATCATTCAGCTTGTCATTAATGGGAAAAATACTTAACATACACAACTTAAAGGAGAAAAGGTTTATTTTAGCTCACAGATTCAGAGGTTTCAGTCTATGGTCACCTGGCTCTATGGTAAAAATATGATGGTGAAGGGTATGATAGAGGAAAGCTGCTCACAGCATCTGGGAAGCAATGAGCAATGATAGAGCCTAAGAGGAAGGGGTGAGGGACCAGAAAAATCCCCAAGGTCACACCCCCAAGACCTAGACACACCCAGAAGCATGCTTTATTAATCTTCTGGGTGTTTCTAAAGGCAATCCAATTGAAAATCAAGATTAACTCTCAAATATATTTATTCCACATTTTCTTTATCCATTCATACATTGATGAACATTTATGGTGATTCCTTAGCTTTAGTGAATAATGGTATAATAAACATAGGAGCAGAGATATTTCTATGCTTTATTTATTTCAATCCTTTTGGATATATACTCAAAAGTGGAGCTGCTGGATCATATGATAGTTCTATTTTTAACT
>NW_022958764.1:0-6210 GCF_012274545.1 Fukomys damarensis | reverse complement strand
TTTTTTTTTTTTTTTTTTGGTACTGGTGTTGAACTCTAGGCCTTGAGCTTATGAAGTAAGCACAACACTACTGAGTTAAATCCCCGGACTCTCTGTTTTTAATTTTTGAGGAATTTTTATACTGTTTTCTGTAATTTTATGATCTTTCATTCTCAAAAACAATGTATAAGAGTTTAAATTTCCCCATATTCTTTCCAATACCTTTGTTTTTACTAATAGCTACCCTAAAAGTTGTGAGGTGATATTCCTTGCAGTTTTTAATTACATTTCCCATGACTAATGATAATGAACATTTTTGTATGGAGGTCATTTTATGTATTGTTTTGACAAAAATCTTTTCAAGTTTTTGCTCATGTTTAAAACAGGTTATTTTTGCTAGTAATTGCTTATCAGATATGCGATTTTAGATATTTTCTCCCTTCCCACAGGTTATCTTTTCAGCATTGTTTCCTTTGCTGTATACAGGCTTTTTAGTTTGAAGTGGTCCTACTTTCATATTTTTACTGTTGTTACCTATAGTATCAGTGTCACAGCCAAAAATCATTGGCCAGACTAATGTCAAGAAACTTTCTCTATTTTTTCTAGAAGTTCTAGGCTTGTTTTTTCTGTTTCTGTAGACAATGTTAGCTATCGACTGTAGGTTTGTCCCCCTTTTCGGAAATTCATAGGATGGAATGATAACCCTCAGTGGGGTGGGGCTTTTGGAAGATAATTAGGTCTACATGAGATGATGAAGGTGGACAATGCTTCATATAAGAGGAGAAAGTTGCATTTCTAAATGTAGTCTATAGTTGTACAGGACTAGATCTCACTCTTGCACCACAGACATAATGAGAAGAAGGCTTTATGTAGAGACTCCTCAGCAGACATGAAGTGTATATTTTCTTTGATCATAACATTCCAGGCTGTGGATCTTACGTGAGTAAATGTTTGCTATGTACACCACCTAGCCTTTGGTGTTCTCTTATTGTAGCCTAATTGCCTAAGGCAGTACCATTGGAACTTTAATGAAGACAGTGTTGAATCTGTAGATTGTTTGTGGGGTGTGGTCTTTTTACATCGTCTTCCAATTCATGACAGTGGAATGTCTTTCCATTCATTTCTGTCTTCTTTAAATTTAATTTAGTAGTTTTCAGTTCATACACTTTTATTTCCATGACTACTTAAGACGTTTATTTTCATTTTTATTTATTTATTTCTGTGTTACTTTTTTAATGAGAAGGACGTGTGAATGCTGAGAGTGCTCTGTAGAACTTCTGTCTTCCAAAAATGTGCATTTAATGTACCAGTGCCATCAAATGCACAGTTATCATCCTTGGGGATTAGACATAATGGAGCTGAGAGAGGCTCAGGTATAGAAGAGGTTTCTCTGGGATTAACTTGGGGCGGTGGTATTTATGCTGTGGACATGGTTTATGACTTGAAGGCAATGTGGCTGTAATAGACGAGTCAGGACACTGCAAATACTCTGTGCATCTGCAAAGGCATAGAGGATCATTTACTTATAAGAAAATCAGGAAGACAGCCACAAGGAAAACCAGAAAGCTAAAAAGTTTAAGCAAAATTTCAAAGCGAGATGGGGATTCTTGTACAGTTCGGGTTTTGGTGGCCTTGAATGTGCGGTCCCACTGTGTCATGATGGCCTCTCTGGCTCCTTTCCATTTTCCTGTGCCAACCAAGCGAAACTGGTATGGTGTGCATGGGCCAAAGAAGATGGTCAAAGCCAGACGTGGGTCCGTCCACAGCATAGAGAACAGATTTGGTTTTGCATTGATGGCGGTCAGGAGTTCATCTACGTATGGGATATAATCGAACTCTAAAGGCTTGGAGAATTCTATGCCATACCTTTATAAAAAGATGGGTGGGGCACAAAAAGATAAAATTATAATAATCCTAGAACAAATAAAGATAATCTGTGAACCTTTGTCCATAGTAAATAAATGCTGCTGCAGAATTTGAAATGGATCCTGTCTTCTCCCCTCTATGTCCATAGTATATATTTTTTTTTGAGACAGGGTCTCACTAGTAGTGGAGAATGACCTGGAACTCACTATGTAGCCCAGGTGGGTCTCAAACTCACAGCAGTCCTCCTGCCTCAGCCTCCCAAGTGCTGGGGTTAAAGGCTCATGCTACCACATCCGGCTTTATTTTCATAACAATCTAATGATAACTATATCCTAACTATGGTCTCACAGTGTTATTTAAAACTCAGTCATTACTGCACTTGTATAATATGGAGAGTCACAGAATTCCTGAGAGTAGAATTCTTGATGAACCTATATTCAGGCCTTGGAATCATTCACTGACTGATGTGATAAGCAGCTTTAGTTATCTATTATACCAGCCTTCTATAACAGAGATCAAACTGTGGCATAGGTTGAGAAGAGACCTGTAAAATGCTTCCATTGTCGTGGAATTAAGCAGTTTGACAAGGATAGATCAATGCTTGAAGTTTGGGGATATACTATATGAGTGAAAGAAGCGATGGCATTTTTCTTGTACATAGTGATTTAAAAACTTTCTTCTATCACAGAACCCTATTACTGTTCAAGTAACAGTTTAGGTCAGAGCCCAGACAAACAGTAAAACAGATAAAATCTGGGATAGTTGAGTTGATTGGTGAATCATTTCCCCTCCCTTGCCTTTGACCCTTGAGTCATAGCCACAGAAGAGAGCACAAGGAGAAACCTTCCTGTGGATAAGAGACCAACACATTTCTTTTGCACAAAGCCATGCTCTGGGCTTGGAGGGCCACGATAGAGTCTCTGTCTCTGCACTCAACTCTTCTGTGGTAACACAAAAGTAGCCATTGATGAAACATGAAGGGTGAGTGTGCATGCATTGTAACAAAATTTTATGGCCACCGCAGTTTGAATTTCCTATAATATTCCCGTGTTGCAAAATCTTTTTCCCCACAACTATATGGAAGTGAAAAGCAAACCCAGGTGAGGGTGAGTGGATTTGGCCCACAAACCACGGTAGGCGACACCTGCTGTGGAGCAGCAGCCTGCATGACCACCATGGAACTGACACAGACCTGCTGAATGAACGAATGAGCAGACACTTGTGGTACGCAGAAGTGTTGGCTGGTAATTATGGACAGAGTACGGAATAATGAACCTGGTAGAGCAGGGTTAGTTATACTTGGTCTGGATTCTCAACTCTGTGTGATGGCTGATAACCATCATCTGAAATAACAATTCTAGGCTATTGAAACTTCTCAAGTCCCCCTTTCTTCCTCTTTCCTGTGAACGCTGTCCTGCTTCTAAGTCTCTGTGGCTTCTTCCCTTTTCTATGGTGTAACTCTCATGTGTCTGCTATTGTAGGAGTCAAAAAGGCTCCCCAAGGAATTCACTCACCCACTGTGCTTATTTGTTTTCCTTTCATTGACTTCTTCTATCATGACACTTGTTGGTGGTAACTTACTAACACCTATAAAATAAGCAAGCAGAAAATGTGAATTAACTTTAGGTCTACGTGTTTGTTTGTGGATAAAATGTTTTACTTTTGCTCATTTTTTATTTCTGTACTCTGAGTGAACTGCTGGCATGCTCCTGGCATTAATGTTATGAACTGAAGGGATAAATGTCTGATCATGTCACTAATTTACTTGATATGACATAATCACACAACTGATTTGTCTCAATTTTGTCACTGAGATGACTGAATGTTTAAATTTTAGATGAACCATTTGAGTCAATCAAAATATCACATATAGCTTATAATTTTCAAAGCCTGATTTATCATTCTTCTGGTGATAGTACAATTAATTTTGACCAAATAATTCTAATTCAGTGAATTCAGAGAACAATAGTGTGGATCATCTTTTTAAAGACTTTCATTTTAAATAAGAGCTGAATAATAGTCTTGAAATTTCCAGTATCTGAAGTCACATGGCAAACCAAAACATATACCCTGCTGTTTCTCATCTATTTACCTTTCAGGACTTGAACAACCCATCGAGCTTGTATTTCTCCTGTGCACAGTAGGGAGCCCAAGGGTTTGATGAGGCCTATAACAGCCATTGTTGGTTTTTTCAGATGTGTGGGAAAGATATACTTGTACAATGATGCCTGGCCATCTTCAACTTTTACCACCGAGTCATCCAGGAAGGGGAAATGAAAGGTGTATCCAGTGGCAAAAACAATGATATCAATGGGTTCTTCTTTTGGGGTGTTGTTAAATATGACAGAATTTTCCTTCACTTCCTTTATGCTTGGCTTGATCAGTACTTTTCCAGTGATGATACGGCCTGGGAGCTCATCATTTATCACAGGCTCTCTTGGATGAATCCTAACAAAGTAAGGACAGGAAAGAGATCTAGTGGTGAGTAATATAGCCAGCACCCCCATTTTCTTCTCCTTCCTCTCTCCATTTTGAAGCTCACCCCTTGGCTAGATAAAGAGTTGCCTGTTTGGAGAGATGTAACATCTGGAGGATGGACTCATAATGTCCAAAGATTATAAAATATGTGTACCATTTACTAGAGTTTGGTAGTGGAAGAACTTGCCCGACTTCTGCTTGTTTTGCTGATGTTTAGCTATGGTTGTTGTTCTAGAGATGGCTCGAGGTTGAAGGGCTAGAAGGAAAAGCAGTGACTTCCACATCTAATGAGCGCTGTCAGATGCCCTATCCTGTCCTTCTTCCTCCAAAAAGCACATTATTTAACAGATATATGTATGTGTTAAAAAGAAATAAGCACAGGTTTATCTTTTTCTGGCTGTGTAATGGAATCATAAGACTAGCACTGGGTGAGTTGGTTTTCATAAGCTGAGGCATATTTAGCTGATGCAGAATATCCAGAAGAGACAGTGTGTACAACATAAACAGAACTGGTGTGAGAAGTAGTAGTACGAGTTGGTTTTTTTTGTTTCAGTTGTGTATTTCAACTTAACAGAGCTTTAGCAAGTCATATGGTCTATGTGGGCTTTCTTGTATTCTTCTACAAAATAGGGATACTCACAACTTGCCATCTTTAGGCCATTGGGTGGAAGCAAAGCACGTATGGTGTTTATGATAGGCTATATGTAGGAACTTTGGAAATGGTAAAGGATTAACTAAATCAGAAAGAGAGAAGGGTGATAGTTCTTTAGTCCTGTGAGTCACCATTGAGGCTTGATAGAATTTATGGTAAAAAGAACTATGGTGGAAAGTGTCAAAGCTCCCGAGAAGACTGGCGGTGGGAGAGGAGATAAGAAATAAGGAAAAAAAAAAAAAAACGATCACAATAAAAAGAGGGACGTGTCAAGGAGAAGGCAGAAGTGACTAAGGGGAGAGTGTGTGCCATTGCTGATGGTGTGGGACCACTCATCCATGTGGGGTCTGGAGTGAATTTTTTTTTTTTCGGAATGAAATTTTGAGGGACCACAGACAGGATCTCTCATTGCTGTAGTTTTTCCTGCTCATTGGTTTTCACTATAGAGACTTAGAGAATAAAAAGTAATACATTTGGTTCTTGATAATAGGGTAAGTCACAGTTTATAACTAAAGGGAAAGACTAAACTTAAGATCATCTTGACCAGGGCAAGAAGTCACTGTCATTAGAAAGATAAAAGGACAACTGTTGGATGCAATTTTTCTAGGACAATGAAACAAGTGTGTTGCTTTTGTTAACAAGATCATAGGCAAATCATTTACTTTTTTTGCTGCAACTCATCAAGTTCACAGAGCTTTCTCACTGCTACATGAGCTCAGGAACGTGACTAAATTTGGCTAGATCTCAGTTATCCCATAAGGAAAGGGGAATTGTACCTAATAATACTTACCCTAAAGAGTTAAATATGTAATTTCATTGCTGAAGCACTTAAGAGCAGCTATTACTATCACCAGTAAATTTGTATGGAAAAATTTAATCCCCCAACCATATTGCCATAATATTGCGTGGTCTGTATTGCCGTGGAAAGTTTCAGCTTCCATCTCTCTAACAGTTTTTGGTATATACGTTATACTTACTTGTTTTCTGGTATTAAGCCATAATTTGCATGATTGAACCAGCTGTTCATCTTCTTTTCCATCAACCAAGTCAAAATTGGAGTTGGGAGAAAATTTCTGAATGCAGTTTGAAATCGTGTTATAATCACCATGTCCCATGGGTACCCTGAGTCAAAGACTCGCCTGAAAACCCATGCACCTCCTGTGGTGCTGAGGAGCACCTGGAAGTCATGAAAGAGATTTGAGAGCAGGAATTGAAAGGCACCCTCAAACACACCC
>NW_022958763.1:0-229 GCF_012274545.1 Fukomys damarensis | reverse complement strand
TGCTCCGAGTGCACACAAGCCTCCAGAAATCTGTATACTTGGGGATAGGTTCAGTTTGACGTTCGAACACAAATGCACTTTGCAGAGGGCTTCTGAGGTTTAAAGTGAAGTCTGCCCCGGGAAACAGCTTCTATGGCAGCTTTGCCGTTTAAAGCGAAAACGGTCTGTTTCACGAATGTGAAGCACTCCACAGAGAAAGCTGCTGCAACTCTGTGAGTTTACCAGTGAA
>NW_022958762.1:0-245 GCF_012274545.1 Fukomys damarensis | reverse complement strand
GATAAGAATTTATAACTTCTGACTTTGAAAAGGAAAAACTTTTTTTAATAAAGTGTTTTTCTAAGAAGATATTTATGCCAATAAAGGAATGATGTAGAAGTTTTCTTCTGTTCATTTCATTTATTTCTTGAAAGGTCAATATTGAGATTCTCTATGTTATTGAAATTGGATAAGAATGGAGATTTGAAATGCAAATAAAACCATCAAGAGACTTATGCTGATGTAGGGTTTAGTGTACGTGTAAG
>NW_022958761.1:0-1315 GCF_012274545.1 Fukomys damarensis | reverse complement strand
TTTCTGTTTTAATATTTACATCTTTAATCCACTTGGATTTTAGTTTAGTGCATGGTGAAAGGTATGGGTCTAGTTTGAATCTTTGACAGGATCAAATCCAGTTTTTCTAACACTATTTATTAAAGATGCTATCTTTCCTCCGGTGAGGATGGTTGGCTCCTTTGTCAAATATGAGATAGCTGAGTATGTCTGGATTTGTTTCTGCATCTTCTAATGTATTCCACTGATCCTCAGGTCTGTTTCTTGGCCAGTACCATACCGTTTTTAACACAGTGGCTTTGTAGCATAGTTTCAAATTGGGGATTGTTATACACCCCTGTCACATCTCTGTTTCCTAGAATGACTTTTGCTATTTTAGGTTTCTTCAGGCTACAAATGAATTTTTGTATTTTTTCCCTCTAGTTCTGTGAAATATACTGTTGGTATATCAATCGGGATTGCATTGAATCTGTATAGCAGTTCTGGAAATATGGCCATTTTCACAATATTGGTTCTTACTAGATAGGAACAAGGGATATTCTTCCATTTTCTTATATCCTCTTTGATCTCTTTTTTCAGAGTGTTGTAGCTCTCAATGTAGCGGTTGTTTGCTTCCTTTGTTAGATTAATTCCTAGATACTTCATTTTTTGGGATGCTATTGTGAAAGGGATTGTTTCCCTACTTTCTCTCTAAATGAGCCTGTTATTTGTGTACAAGAAAGCTATTGATTTTTGAGTGTTTAGTTTCTCTCCAGCTATTTTACTGCATCTGTCAATTAAGTCAAGATGTCTTTTGGCCAGGTTTTTTGGGTCTTCTATGTAGAGTGTCATATCGTCAGCAAATAATGACAGTTTAACTTCTTTTCCTATCTTTATTGCGTTTATTTCTTTCTCTTGTCTAATTGCTGTAGCTAATATTTCTAAAACTATATTGAACAGAAGGGGTGATAGTGCACATTCTTGTTTTGTTCCTGATTTTAGAGTGAAGGTTTTTGGTTTTTGACCATTTAGTATGATGTTGGCTGTTGGTTTTTCATAGTTGGCCTTTTTATATTTGAGATAAAGGCCATCTATTCCATTTTTTTCCAGGGTTTTCATCTTGAATGGGTGTTGAATTTTGTCAAATGCTTTTTCTGCATCTATTGAGATAATCATGATTTTTGTCCTTGACTCTGTTAATATAGTGTATTATATTTATTGATTTACATATGTTGAAACATCCTTATATACCTGGGATAAATCCAACTCAATCAGAATGTATAATCTTCTTGATGACCCTCTACATTCTGCTTACCAGTATTTTATTGAGGATTTTTGCATCTATGTTCATTAGGGA
>NW_022958760.1:0-206 GCF_012274545.1 Fukomys damarensis | reverse complement strand
CTACAGGCCTAATAGAGTGCCTAGCAGCTCTGAGTGCACACAAGCCTCCAGAATTCTGTATACATGGGGATAGATTCAGTTTGACGTTAGAACCCAAATGCAATTTGCAGAGGGCTTCTGCAATTTAAGGTGCAGTTTTCCCAGGGAAAAACCTTCTCTCACCACTTAGACATTTTAAGCGAAAGCCGTCTGTTTCATGAATATGA
>NW_022958759.1:0-242 GCF_012274545.1 Fukomys damarensis | reverse complement strand
ATCCTCAGGTCCTCGGCTCTCCCCGCGTTTCCCTCGTCTGCTGTGTCTGCACCCCGCGGGTCTTCTCTCGCCCCCTTGGGTTTCTCGTGCGGAGGCTTTGGCTCCGCTTCCCGCTGCGCACACGGCGCGTCCCTTGGCAGCCCGCACGCTTGTGCCTATCTGTCTGGCCGTCCATTTGACCCTCCCTGTGGGGCTGGAGCACTGCGCTCCCAGCTGCGGGCTGGGTCCTGGTGGCCACTCGC
>NW_022958758.1:0-258 GCF_012274545.1 Fukomys damarensis | reverse complement strand
TAATTAGCATCACTATTAAGATGGATGAGGATTTCAAAGTAAAAAACAAAACAGTATTATTACAGTTGTAGTTAAAAGAAATTGTATTCCATTGTGTATATATACAACACATTTTCTTTATTTTTAATGGATATTTAAGTTGATTATGCATCCTGGCTTTTGTAAATAGTGCTGTAATGTAAACGGGAATGCAAATATCCTTTTTTTTTTACTAGTTTTATTTTTTTAAATATATTTTATTGGTACAATTTAGATATA
>NW_022958757.1:0-789 GCF_012274545.1 Fukomys damarensis | reverse complement strand
AAAAAAATCTTTAAAAGTTTAAATATATGTGACAGAAAATATATTAATAATATGGAAAAGTATTATCTAGAGGGAGAAATATAATTGAACAGAAAGTTTTTGATATGTTCTTTAGTGTCAAAATAATGTAGGCAATAATTCTTTTTTTATTTTGAATCTTGGCTTGAAATTTTAGACTCCAAAATTCTTCAAAATTTCAATAAATCCAAACATTAATACTACAGTTTTCTTGTGATATAGTTTATACTGAAAACATATTACTAAAATTATATAAAACTATAATAAATATTATAAATAATCCAAACACTTAGAAAGCATAAACACCATATGTTTTTTTAAAATTAAAATTGTCAGCCATAAATTAAGATGCAAAATAAGTTCATATTCATATAATATAAATACGAAAGTAAAAAATTTTAAATAAACATTATATTTTATTCACTGTACTGGCACTAATCTGAGTTTTGTTGTGCTAAAATTGAAGGTACAGTAGAAAATGAATCCCCGTATGTGTGTGCGATACAAACTGATAAACTTTTTAATTAGTGAATTTGACTATATCTACAAAGTTTTAAAAATACGTGATTTATAATACATTTTTTGGAAGAGAAAGATGAAAGAAGACACAAAATTTACTTAATTATGTTCAATAACTACTATACTCTTTTCATTTCTCCATTACAGTGAATCTAAAAAGGGTTAGAATCTAATTTTTAATCACCAATCGAACAACTGTTCTCTCCATTTATTTTGACAACTAAAAGTGCTTAAACTTTTGCATCTCTTTTT
>NW_022958756.1:0-222 GCF_012274545.1 Fukomys damarensis | reverse complement strand
TCTCTCATGTCATGTCACAACACCATCTTCAAACAACATCACCACTTCCCTTGACATATTTCTGAAATACTGAATGGTTAATTGTCAGAAAGCTGGCAGTAAGCACGGTGAAAGGAGAGGTCCCCTTCCCCAATTCCTGTCTCAGAGCTCCTCAGACCTTCAGCGTTTCCAGAGTGAACCGAGGTGAGAAAAATGACGTTTGTTATTCGTAACACTTGCCAT
>NW_022958755.1:0-302 GCF_012274545.1 Fukomys damarensis | reverse complement strand
TTATCCTTCCCTTGGTCCAAAATTAGTTGAGCACATATGTTATAGTTTTCATCTGAAATATCTCCCCAAAGATCAAGTGCTATAAGACTGGGTGCTACTAGGAAGTGGTGGGACTTTTAGGTGATAGGGCCCAGTATGGCGAATTGGAAAGAAGTGGGCCCTTCAGAGGAGTAGGAGTACTCCAGCTTCTTTCCTATCTTTCTCTGCTTTCTGATCAGGTTCCTCTAATGTGCACTTTGTCCATGACATACAGCCTCTCCTTAGGTCCCCAAAACAACAGAACTAATGGATCATGGGATGAA
>NW_022958754.1:0-290 GCF_012274545.1 Fukomys damarensis | reverse complement strand
TATTATAGTTTTTCACACCAGAGAAACTATTCGGTATTTACACATATGTGACTTATTTATTTCGCTTAGGATAATATCCTCAAAATGTATCCATTTTACTATAAATGACTCTAATTTCTCATTCTTTATGGCTGAGTACTATTCCATTTTATAGAAAAAAAATCTTTATCCAGTTTCCAACTGATGGGCAAATGGGCCATTTCCATGTTTTAGCTATTAAAAACTGCGCTGCTATAAACATAGGTGTGCATATGTCACTATGATATGATTCTTTTAATTCTTTTGGAAAG
>NW_022958753.1:0-840 GCF_012274545.1 Fukomys damarensis | reverse complement strand
ACTACCAAATTGTATGAAATTGAACAAAGTTTAGACAATGTTTAAAATGGTAATGTTATGCATGTTTTGCCTCATTTAAAATTTTTTTAATTTTAAAAACTCTTAAAATTCAATAAAAAATTCAATAACCTAATTGAAAAATGGGATAAACAATATGAACAGTTCATTTTATAAAGATGGTATATAAGTCACCCATATGCACATAAACAGATGCTCAAATCATTAATCATCAGGGAAGTGAAAATCAAAGCAATAATGGACATTACTTCATAACCACTAGGATGACTATAAGCAAAGCCATAATAACAGGTGCTGGAAAGGATATGAAGAAAGTGGAACCCATACAATACTGTGAAATTTTTATTTTTTTTAACTGTGAAATTTTTAAATGGTGTACATAATCTGCAGATTTTTACATTATTATTAGGCTATCTGACCCAGCAATTACACTCTAAAAAACAGACTCAACAGAAATGAAAATATAAATCTATGCAAAAATTTATACGTAAGTGTTCATACAAGCATCACTTATAATTGTGAAAAAGTGAAAACAACCCAGTATCCATTAGGTGATGAATGGATAAACAACATGCGGCCCAGTCGTATCACGGAATATTATACAATAAGAAAGATAGAGGTACAAGATCCCAACGATGAATGTAACTGTACTGCATCCCTAAAATGTACCAATAGACTCAATTAAAGCTGGAAGAAAAAAAAAAGACAGAAACAAGTTCTGATACACGCTAAAATAGAGACAAACTTTAAAAACAAACATGAAGTGAATGAAGCGAATGAGTGAATAAAGGCAAGTTAGTAACACAGGCCTGTAATCACAGC
>NW_022958752.1:0-904 GCF_012274545.1 Fukomys damarensis | reverse complement strand
TCATGTCCCAGAGTAAATTGGAAGTGATAAATCCTAGTTTAATTTATCTTTTGAGAGCTAGCCAGGGGCCAAAATTATCCTATGTTCTTCATTACTACTTGTTTCTACTTAGTCTAACGAGTCCTACTAAGTCTCTTGATGTATTGAGAAGAGTCCATTTATAATGGGCATACCATTTTCCAAGACTTTTCAGCAGTTCTTGTCTAATCATTGTGTGTTTGACTATAAATGCGGAAGTATTTATTCTGAGAACTTCAAATCTCAAGCACATCAGTATTTCAAGTTCACATATTTGTGGTTTAAATGATCCTATTTTATATCGTGACAGTCTTGTCTGCCCTTCTTTGCAGATATCTTCTCATGGTTGGTTAGGTTGTCTTTAAAGAAGATCAGAAGATAACCATAGCCACTGCTAACTGGGTATCTGCTTTGTGTAAGGATAGATGCTAGGTGCTACAGATATATAATCTTATTTTGCCTTCAGGACAATCTTCTGAAGATTACCAATGACAGTAGGAGGAGAAACTGAAGATGAAAGTAGTCAAAAACCTTCCTGAAGTCTGCATAAGTGTGATCAGATGTATACCTAGGTATCAAAATCAGAAAACAGGGTGCCAGTCTTTATTCCCTTAGCTGTGTTCTAGAGTTTCAGGGACCAAAGTAATCACCCGCAGATGTGTGTTTCAGCCACTTTAGAAATGGGACCTGAGATTTTCCTTTCCAATGAACTCCATGATGATACTGATGCTAGGATCTCTTTACTGCACTTTGGCCAGGCTCCTCAAAGTTTAATGACTACAGAATCACGTCCAGGGTTTGTTAAAACAAAATTGCTGAGTCGCGCACTCACTCTCAAGGTCTGATTCAATAACTATGGGATGCAACATATTACTTTGCATTCTTC
>NW_022958751.1:0-220 GCF_012274545.1 Fukomys damarensis | reverse complement strand
TACTGGAATTACAAGCATATGCTATCAGGCACAGCTGACTTCTGCTCTTAAATCACCACATAAAATGCAAAGAGAAGCCAAAAACCAGGAGATAGTATCTGTATCTAAAATACTAACAGAACCCTTAGAATTCAGTAATAAAAGATAGCTTCAAAGTTTTTATAGATATTTCACCAAAGAAGGTGTGAGTTTCTAATAAGCATATGAAAAAATGATCAAC
>NW_022958750.1:0-229 GCF_012274545.1 Fukomys damarensis | reverse complement strand
AACAACCACCACAATCAACAGAGAAAACATTTCTTTCACTCCAAAAAGTTTCATGGGGCTCCCCAAGCCGCAGTTTTTGAGACAAAGACTAGACTTACTTGCACAGAGGTGTAAGGCAAGATTTCATTGGAAGAACAGAGACAGGAGCTGGTCTGGACTGGGAATGAGAGTACACTTTTAATGGGCAGAGGAGAAGAGAAGGAACCAGATGGAAGAAGAGGATCTGTGA
>NW_022958749.1:0-245 GCF_012274545.1 Fukomys damarensis | reverse complement strand
GGAGGTTTTTCTGAATCTTCCAATCTATTCCATTGATCCTCAGGTCTTTTTCTTTGCCAGTATTATGCTATTTTTACCACAGATGCTTTGTAGTATAGTTTCAAATTGGGAATTGTTTTGAGCAGTTTATAACAGCTTTTTAAACACAACATCAGTTTTTTTTAAAAAAAAATAATATGAAGTTATTTTTTTTGAGTTTATTGGTACATTTAGGGATACAGTACAGTTACATTCATTGTTGGGAT
>NW_022958748.1:0-346 GCF_012274545.1 Fukomys damarensis | reverse complement strand
ATTTCTCCATCTGTGTTTAAAGGAATACTGCATGGGTGTAAGCAGGTCAGAAGACAGACCCATATTAAGGAGGAAAAGAGGATGTGGACACTAAGAAATCACTTAATTCCTAACTCGACATTTATTTTTAAATGTGGTCATGAAAGACGACTGAGAACATTCTGCTGTGTCATGGCTAAAAATACACATTTATTCCCTTCTCCTTACTGTCTTCACCCTGCTGTCTCCTCTGAGATACAAACTGTAGAAACAAAAGTGTGTTGTGAGACGGTCAGGAGAGAAGAAGGCAGTGTGTGCGCAGATAGGGAACAGGAGTTCCAGACACCACAGAGCCCAGTGTCTTCTT
>NW_022958747.1:0-725 GCF_012274545.1 Fukomys damarensis | reverse complement strand
CAGACAAAAACAGTCACTGGCCTGGGGAAGCTGGGACGGGGATGCGATCTCAGGGCAGTGAAACGGAGAGCCCTTTGGATGGGAGAAATCAGTCTTTCACACACATAATTCGGGCTGTGAGAAAAGGAGAGCCATTAGGCCGGCTTGGCATGGGGCCGGAGACAAGAGACTCCTCAGAAAATCGCCAAGGCAGTGGGGTGGTGAGGGTTAAGGCATAGGGAAGGGAGCACAGCTTTGGAGCAAGGGATCCCTGGAGAGCTGCCCCCCACGGACACCTGACACCCCCTCCTGTGAAACGCTGCTTCCACTTGTGTCTCTCCTGCCTCACCTTCTCTGACTCAGGTACCCCAGAGCCCAGCCTGTAACCTGCCCAGGCAAAGTTGGGGCTCAGCAAACACTTGGGGAGTTCCTGGGTCAGAGACCACCCCCCCACACCACTGACGGGCTTCCCTCTCCCCAAGCAAGAGGTGGCTTTGCAGTGGGGTCCCCCAGGGTTTGCACATTCCCAGCAAGAAGAGGCCCTACCTGCCTGCAGCCCAGGCAGAACAAGGTAGGGTGTCAGGCGTGAAGAGGGCACCTCGTCAAAGAACTGACAGGGAGGCCCCTCGGTAGGCTGGGCCCCGCCAGCCCTGGCTCAGGGTTTCTGCTGCTGGTGTCAGGCCTTTCCCCTTCTCCCTTTCTTTCAGGGGCTCTGCAACTCTAGAACTCCAGGAAACCCGCCCAGG
>NW_022958746.1:351-561 GCF_012274545.1 Fukomys damarensis | reverse complement strand
GTTGTACTCCACATAAGAGGTGGAATTCGCTGGAAAACTCACAGAGTTGAAGCACCGTTCTCTTTGGAGTACTTCACATTCACGAAACTGATCGCTTTCGCTTTAAATGGCTAAGCGGTGAGAGAAGCTGTTTCACAGGGAGCACTGCACTTTAAACTGCAGAAGCCCTCTGCAAAGTGCGTTTCTGTTCTAACGTCAAACTGAACCTAT
>NW_022958746.1:0-341 GCF_012274545.1 Fukomys damarensis | reverse complement strand
CTTGTGTGCACTCAGAGCTGCTAGGCACTCTCTTAGGCCTGAAGGGCTTCTCTGCTAAAAGTGCCTCACAACAGTGCTTCAATCTCCGCCAGTTAGAGACCTCCAAACAAAAAGGAATACAGTTGTACTCCACATAAGAGGTGGAATTCACTAGAAAACTCACAGAGTTGAAGCACCTTTCTCTGTGGAGTACTTCACATTCATGAAACTGACCGCTTTCGCTTTAAACGTCTAAGCGGTGAGAGAAGCTGTTTCCAGGGGAACATTGCACCTTAAATTGCAGAAGCCCTCTGCAAAGTGCGTTTGTGTTCTAACGTCAAACTGAACCTATACCCAAGTAT
>NW_022958745.1:0-201 GCF_012274545.1 Fukomys damarensis | reverse complement strand
TCAGACACACAGCTTAAATAGTGCATGGCTTCTCTCATTTGGGAAATCCATTTTAGGAAGTTGATATCTTAGGAAGCTATTCAATTATGACTGCACCGTTTTACATTTCCATCAGTGATGTAAGAGTGCAGTGTCTTACCATTGTTAGTATTTGGTATTGTCAGTATTTAAAAAACTCTTTTTCTGATGAATATATAATGG
>NW_022958744.1:0-1637 GCF_012274545.1 Fukomys damarensis | reverse complement strand
CCTGTGGCACTGTGTGGTCAGAAGACCAGTGCTTCCACCCCACCACCACTACCATTACTGCTGGATTATCTAGGGCCAGAAACCCATTCGAGTACAAGAGCCAAAGTCAGCAGAGCCTGAGGAAATCCCACCTCCTGATAGGAACTGCAGCTCTCACTGTAGGAGCAACCATACAGAGTGCTCCTTAAACCATATTTACATGAGCTGGAAGAGTCCCTACTCCCATGTGATTGCAGGGCAGTGGGTCTCCTGCCACCAACGCATTGTACACTGTGCCCAAACTCACTAATTTTAGTCAAAGAAGATATTAAACCATATGTAGTATAAAGCAGAAAATAAACTCAACATTATATAACAAACCCATTGTATATCACACAAGGCACATCTTCGGGAGAAAGTTGCTTACTAAGAAGGCCATCCCATTATGGTGGTTAGAGATTTCCATTTCACTAGATGTATAAAATTCAACATAGGAACATAAAATATATGAAAAAAACCCCACAAACTAATGTGCCACCTCCTATCATAATATTTTAGTAGCAGACTCCAAAGAAACGGAAGTAGATAAAAGGCTTGATAAAAAAATTCAAAGAATAATTTTTTAGAAATCCAATGAGATCCATGGAAATATAGGTAAATGGTCTAATGAAACTTGGAAGACAAGCTATGAATAAGAAATTCAGCAAAGAGATACAGATTTTGAAAAAGAACAAATCAAGTATCTTAGAAATTAAGAGCCCTGTAAGTCTGATAAAACATTCAGTTGATAATATCAAAAACAGAATAAATTAAACCAAAGAAAGAATATTAAAACTTAAAGATAGCTCTTTTGAAATATTTCATTTAGATAAAAACAAAGAAAAAATGTTGAAAAAGTAGAGCATTCAAGATCTTTGAGACACCTTTGAATTACCAAATATCTGCATTATTGGCATACTCAAAATGGCAGAAATAAAGGCTAAGAGCATAAAAAAAATCCTGTTTAGTGAAATAACAGCAAAAACTTCCCTAACTTTGGGAAAGACATGCACATTCAGGCATAGGATGTCCATAGAACTTCTAATTGACATGAAAATATCCTCAATCCAACATGTTATAGTCAAATTATAGGACAAACAACCAACAGTAGACTCCTTCACAGAAATTCTACAGAATAAGATTGCATGGAGTGAAATATTTTAAGGGCTAAAAGAAAATAATTGCCAACTAAGATGACTATACACAGCTAGGCTATATCACTGAGAAATGAAGGGGAATTCATGACCACCAGATTACATAAAAAGTTCAGTCGAAAAGATGTTTAAGGAAGTCCTACTCCCAGAAAAAGAATAAAGATAACTACCATGATGAGAGCATATGAAAGTATAAATTCCACTGAAAGAATAGATATGCAAATGATAAATACACATTATCAATACAAGACATCATCAAACTATGAAGATGAAGAAGAAACAAAGAATATTTAAAACAACTAGAAAAAAAATCCACAAAATGAAGGTACAAGTCCATACTTCTCCATAATAACTCTGAATGTAAGTGGTCTTTTTACATATGTATTCTTTTTGTCATCATGAATGTAAGTGGTTTTAATTCTCCAACTAAAGACAGAGACTGGCTGAATTGATTAAAAAAAAAAA
>NW_022958743.1:0-209 GCF_012274545.1 Fukomys damarensis | reverse complement strand
GCCAGTTGCTATACAGCCCATCTCTGTGGCATTAAATAACAGGTGAAGCTAAAAACAAAATGAAAGGAAGGAAGAAGGAATGAAGGAAAGCATTCATTTCTTGTATTTCTGCTTTGTCTCAGCAGCATCTCCCAGTATTTGAATTACTGAGATTGAGGGATGAACATTCAGTTTGTGCCTTGACTTTAGCCTAGACCCTGTCTTCATGA
>NW_022958742.1:0-215 GCF_012274545.1 Fukomys damarensis | reverse complement strand
TTAATGAACTTGTTTTCAAATTTATTTTTGTTTTTGTGTTTTGGAGATAGGGTCTCACTCTGTCGCCCAAGCTGGCCTAAAACTCAGAGCGATCCTCCTGCCTCTGCCTCTTGAGTGCTGGGATTACATGTGTGTGCCACCATGCCCGACTTGTACTATTTATTTTTTTAAAAAAACAATATATTTAGTTTTTTCCTCTTATTACAAAATTTTAA
>NW_022958741.1:0-672 GCF_012274545.1 Fukomys damarensis | reverse complement strand
CAACACAGTAAATTGGGATGACTTTTTCCAAAGTTGGCAGCACCGTTAAATTTTCCCAAAATTCAATTTATATATATATATATATATAAAAGACTAATAATATAAATCAAGTTTTTAATGTTTGCAATTAATTCAGTGTTCTAGAAAATTATTATATAGTCTGAATTGAATACCAGTTTTAACTTTTGGTACATGTCTTTCATAACTTCTAATCTAGATTCAGGTGTTGGGAAGCATTTTCTGTAAAGGGTTGGGCTGTAATTTTTTTATATCATGCTGCCTTCATCATAACTACTGACTTCTGCTGTAGCACAGAATCAACCATAGATAATACACAAATGAATTGGCAGAGCTGTAGTTCAGTAAAACTCATCATAAAAACTCAGAACTTCCTGGTTGTATATGACTTGTCGGCAGGAGTTTGTTGACCTTTAATCTAGGTGATAAAAAGAAAAAGTTTGGGGTTTTAATAAGAGTAGAGGAGATTTAACAGAGCTATCATGAAATAGTTTATGTAGGATATGGTATGAGATATGTTTTACGAATTCTGAAAACCAGGTTTTCTACTAACATGATGAAAAGATTTAGGGTACTTCATTGATGATAATGAATTTTGTTGTCCTAAATTTATAGTGAAAATGTGAGGAAGAAAAATGTGAGACTTGGAGGTGA
>NW_022958740.1:0-225 GCF_012274545.1 Fukomys damarensis | reverse complement strand
CTCTAGCTTTCACAAATTCCTAAATACCAATCTAATGAGCAGTTATGTACTGCTCAGTGGACACTAAAAACCAGCGAGTATGACCGTCAAACACAGAGTGGCAAAGGGTTTGGAGCCTGCCTGTCAAGGCTGGTGTCCTAGCTTTGCCATTTATTGCATGGTTGACCTCAGACAAATTCGTTTACCTTAGTATGACTCAATTTACTCATCCATAAAGTGAGGGAT
>NW_022958739.1:0-393 GCF_012274545.1 Fukomys damarensis | reverse complement strand
GTCCTGAGGACCAGGGCCATGCCTCAGCCCAAGTGGACCTGGCCTAGGCCCTGAGCCCCATAGGTAACATCTCTGTGGCCTCCTCCTCTTCTGCTGTCAGGATCACTGGGATTTTATAGAGGAGGAGCATGACTCCTGGAGGGCTGACGTGAAGTCCCACATTTGAACAGGGAGAACGGGGCAGGGTCGGCTTCGACTCTGGAACTTCCCAGCTCTCGGTCATACCGTCATCCAGTGAGGAAGACAGCCTGGGACAGCACGAGAGGAACGACAGTGTTGGCACCAGATGGTGGTGGTGGTAGCTTTCCAGGCTGTGGCAGGACACCTGAGATTGATCGGCAGAGGTTTCAGTCCAGGGTCACTGTGGGCTTGGGGCGGCACAGCACATCTCAC
>NW_022958738.1:0-453 GCF_012274545.1 Fukomys damarensis | reverse complement strand
GTGGCTGAGTGAATATTTCTGAATTCTGTTGCAGAAAAGAAGGACAATGAAGAGCATGAAAAAGAACAGGAATCTCAGGCCCTCAGGTAATAATTATTTAGGTTCTAAAGTAGGGTGAGTAATGTATGTCCAGTATCACTACTGATCAAAACAAAAGGTCAGATGCACCCACACATCTTATGAGCAGAGGTAGACAAAGCTGCTGGTGTGTTTACATCCCCCAGTTAATAGAGAAGACCTCTTTGCACAGCTATCCATGTTCCTTAGATACACATCTGTATTCCTAAATAAGAACCATCACCTTATCAATGTGTAAACAGAATATATTATGCCCTGTTTGTAGATCAGTTGAGGATGAGATGCCCATCTGGTTCTGTATGGGTGGCCTTTGCTTGTTGGCAGGGATTTCATACTAAGGAACATAGCAAGATAAAAAAGACCCTTGTCATGTCC
>NW_022958737.1:0-202 GCF_012274545.1 Fukomys damarensis | reverse complement strand
GACCAGGCAGTGTCATTGAGCTCTATTGAAGCTTCATCTTTTTAGAAGGCCCTTCTGCAGTCCATATGATCCACCGGAGCAGTACAGTATATCCCAGGCTACGGACTCAGCCACAGTTAGCCTGATCTTCCTCAGGTGTCCCTGCTTCTGCTAAAATTGATTGTAGGACCCCACCTGAATGGTCATTTGCCCCGAGTGAAAG
>NW_022958736.1:0-234 GCF_012274545.1 Fukomys damarensis | reverse complement strand
GAAATAGATATTCACCATTCTGCAGGGTAAACAGCCAAGTGTAAGATAACATTGCTGGCATCAAAACTCTTATTACTCAAGGAAAGATGAGGGACATAAACTTCTGCAAAGTTACATGACAGGATGGATTTATAAATAATGTTTCATTAAAAAGTTAAAGATGTTGCAAAAAAACACATGACTTCTGCTGAGTAAAACCCCCCCACCTACAAAGTGTTATTATGTAGAAGAAAG
>NW_022958735.1:0-969 GCF_012274545.1 Fukomys damarensis | reverse complement strand
AAAAAAAAAAGAAGAAGAAAAAAAAGATCATACTTAGGGTAAGAGTCATAAACTAGATCATGCACTCTTACACACAGCTCCTACCAGGGCAAAAACTGGTTCCTAGGGGGAAGATTAAAAAAAAAAAAAAAAAATCTTAGGCCAAAGGGTCCCAGAACATAAAGTGATACACAGTGTAGTGGTGGCATATTTGTTGGAGGAAAAATATCTAACTAAAAAGCTTCTTAGGGAGAACAAAAATAAAAATAGGTTGAGAATCACTGCCCTAAAGTAAGACCTAGTCCAGACCTACTTCAGTAAAGCCTAAAACCAAGCTGTGACCAGACCCATCAGGGGCACAGAGTGGGGGGTACAGTAAGCAGAAGTCTAAGATGACCTGCAGTGCAAGTTATCCCCACTCAGTGTGGACGTTCCTGCCACTATGACAGTGCCATTGCTCTCACAGTTACATAAACAATGTGAGGTTACCTGTAGTAGCCTGAAGAGCATCTCGGGCTGCGATCCTGGGGGAGGGCCACATTACCAGCACCTGAGGGCACCACAAGGGTGTTGAGATGACTCCTGACTTCAACTAAAGAGATGACATAGACTTCAGTCTTACACCTCCAAGGTGTAAGAACTCTCACCAGCTGACAAACTTTAGATGAGGAGCCTGAGTGTCAGATGGGATTTCAGTCCTGCATAGATCTTGATTTTTGCTTTACAAGACCCTAAGCAGAGAAGCCAGCTAAGCTGAGCCCCACCGTGATCTACAGAAATTGTGAGACAATAAACGTATGTTGTTTTAAGCCACTAAAATTGTAGTAACTTGTTATGTAGTAGCTGAAAACTAACAGTGCTGAGTCTCATTATGTTAGATACTCAGGAAACACCTTAGGCCAGTGATGATGAACCTTTTAGAGATCAATGATGCAAACAGCCCACTGTGGCACACGTGCCATAGGTTCACCACCACAGCCTTAGGCTGTC
>NW_022958734.1:0-825 GCF_012274545.1 Fukomys damarensis | reverse complement strand
GAGGTTTTTTAATAACTTTATAGAATATGGTGTATCTCAATACATATATTCACTGTGTACAGAATATGTAATGATCAAATTCATATAATTAGCATTTCCATCTTCTCAAAAGTTATTTCTATGTGCTGGGGACCTTCAGACTCTTCTCCTCTAGTTATTTTGAAATGTATAATTAATTGAATAGGTAAAGTCACCCAACTATGCTATAGAAGATTAGAATAACTTCCCTCCCTCCTCACCAACTATGTTTGGGTACCCATTATTCACCGTCTCTCCATCCCCACCCCTTCCTAGATGCTAGAGAACCAACCTCTTCTACTCTCTACTTCCCTGTGATCTTTTTTTAGCTTCCACAAATGAGTGAGAACACTCAGTATCTTTCTGTGACTGGCTTTAGTTCAGTTAATATAATGTCCTCCAGTTCAGTTCCATTCATTCTGTAACACTGACAACAGGAGTTCATCTATTTTAGGGCTGAATATTATTAATATACCACTTGTTTTTATGCATTTATCTGTTCATGGACATCTTAGTATATTCTGTTGCTCTGTTAATATTACACTTTGTTGATTCCTGTTGCTATACAGTGTAGTAAGCTTTGACATTAAAGCTGAGTCCTTCTACTTTATTTCTATTTTTCAAAATGATTTGGCTATTCTAAGTCACATGCTTTTATACATAAATTTTAAAGTAAACTTATCTGTGTCTGAAAGAAATCTTGCTGTTCTTGTGAAAAGTACTGCAATAAATGGATATATAGGTATCTCTTTGATCGATTCCACTTCCTTTTGATATATACCAAATAGTAGGATTGCTGGATTACAT
>NW_022958733.1:0-209 GCF_012274545.1 Fukomys damarensis | reverse complement strand
AAATGATTTTTCCCAAAAATTACATAGGATGGTTGCCAACATATTTCTCTTATGATTTTTTTTAATTTGAATTTTGAAGGGCCAGGGATCAAACTCAGGCCCTTGTGCTTGCAAGGCACAAGGTAAAACCACTGAGCTAAATCCCCGGCCCTTCTGTTATGATCTTTATTTCCTTCCTTCTGATAAGTTTGGGCTTAATTTGTTGTTGT
>NW_022958732.1:0-270 GCF_012274545.1 Fukomys damarensis | reverse complement strand
CTGGGGATCGAACTTGGGTCTTTGTGCTTGCAAGGCAGGCAGCAGAACCACTGAGCTAAATCCTTTTCCCTGACTATTCTAACAGACACATAGGACAAGTGAGTGATCCCTTGTGTACCTCCCACAACAACAAAAAAAATTATTTAGATGGGAAAATAATTAAGTTTTAAAAACAGTCCATTTCTCAAGAGTCATCTTAATGTTCCTCTGTTTCTGTATCCACTGATCCTAGACACTTAACAGCAAATTTTGATCAATAAATATTAGATC
>NW_022958731.1:0-458 GCF_012274545.1 Fukomys damarensis | reverse complement strand
GGCGCTGCCCTCACTTTACCTCGCACAGGCAAACTACCCGGGAGGCGACTTCCTTCCGGATCATGCTCACCAAGCCTAACCCAAACCCTAAGCCATCACCTGATTCCTTATCTCCCAGCACGCGGTCCTTGAAATCCGGCACTGGGGCTGAGCCTTAAGGCGCAATCTCATGCCGCTATTGCCTAGGGAACCCACACACCAATAGCCAGGGAGAGAAACTGCCAGCCTATTGCCCACCGGAATCCTGTCTATGCCCAGCGCTAACAGGAGCACTGACCCGAGAGCAGGGACATCCACTCCTACGTCATTCCTCAGCCTGGACGTCCAACTAACACCGACACCCACCGTCCAGCGCTCAGGACAGTACTCAGGGAGGAAAATGGGGGGCCTCTTCGGTCCCCAACATCGAGCGCTAACCCTCCTCGCTGGCCAGTCGCTGCCCACTACAGCCAGGCCTC
>NW_022958730.1:0-282 GCF_012274545.1 Fukomys damarensis | reverse complement strand
CTGCCAGGCAGAGACCTACAAACAAAAGGAATACATTTGTACTTCGTATAAGATGTGGACTTCCCTGGTAAACTGACAGTGTTGCAGCACCTTTCTATGTGGAGTCCTTCCCATTCAGGAAACTATCTGCTTCGGTTTCAAAGGGCTAAGCGGCAAAAGAAGATGCTTCACAGGGAAACCTGCAGTTTAAACTGTAGAAGCTCTATGCAGAGTGCATTTTTGTTCTAACCTCAAACTGAATCTATCTAAAAGTAAACATAGTTCTGCAGGCTTGTGTGCACT
>NW_022958729.1:0-307 GCF_012274545.1 Fukomys damarensis | reverse complement strand
AGCTTCCTGCGGACTGGGGTTGGCACCTGTGGGCTGCACACTCACCTATGACCGTGGGCTCCAGGTCCACGAAGACAGCCCGGGGCACGTGCTTGCCGGACTCGGTCTCAGTGAAGAAGGTGTCGAAGGAGTCGTCTCTGCACCCCGGGGTCTTGTTGTTGAGCATGGCGCCATCGGGCTGGATGTGGTGCTCCAGGCAGTAGAGCTCCCAGCAGGCGTCGCCCATCTGCACCCCAGCCTGGCCCACGTGGATGGAGACGCACTCGTGCTGGTGGGGCGGACACAGGCTGTGAGCAGGGGGCGCTCG
>NW_022958728.1:0-436 GCF_012274545.1 Fukomys damarensis | reverse complement strand
AGATGTGTAGTCTGAAGAAATGGAGTTGTTTCCAAATTTTTCACATATTGTTTTAGGTGACAAAGCTGATCAACTACTTAAAGTAAACTGATCACCAATTATTACCTGACACAAGCTCCTCAGAAATGGCTTTGATCCTAATACCTAGCTTCACTTTAGTTGGAAGGAGCTAACTGCTTTAAAACTATAATATCATCAAGTGCATAGCATTTGATTTTAGGCTAAAACTAAGTGCTTGCTTTGGGAGCATATGTTCGTCATGATTCGGTAGTGGGACTAAGGATTCCTTAACAGAAATATACATAGTGAGCAGAATACCTGAATTCCTTAAGTAATTTCAGGAATAAGTCTGATTAATAAGCTAGAAGTATGAGCTGTCTCTGTTTATGAGGCAGCAAACTGAAGTTCTCTGGAATAAATGGTTATTTATAAAAAA
>NW_022958727.1:0-414 GCF_012274545.1 Fukomys damarensis | reverse complement strand
GGGTGTGGAGGTGGCGGTCAAGAACTGTGAGGAGGACGATGGTCAGATTCTCCAGGGTGGACACCAGGTAGACAAGGGAGAAGAGGGCAGCCTGCAGCCCCAGCAGCACCATGCTGTCCGTCAGTCTCAGGAACAAGAACCCGTTCAGAAAGGTCTGGTTCTTCATATTGCTGTGTCATGAGGTGTCTGTTGAGGCTGAAAGAAAATGGGTGAGTTAAAAACATGGCATTACAGGGATCCAAACACTCCCATATGTGCAGCACCACAGTTCTTGACAGCTCAGTCTTGGGAGTGGACATCAACAGATGAATGGATAAAGAAAATGAGGCCCTGAAACACAACGGAGCACTGCTTTACGATCCTCAAGGAAGGACAAGCTCGAGGCCTTTGGCAGGAAAGTGGGTGCAGCCGGAG
>NW_022958726.1:0-359 GCF_012274545.1 Fukomys damarensis | reverse complement strand
GTGGCTTTGTTAAAGAACTCTAATACTTTAGAGATATATAACAATTTGACAGATAAAATTATATGATGTTTGGTACATGATTTTTAAAATAGGGGATGTAGAAAGGGAGGGAATCAGGATAAAACAAGTTTGGCTATGGATTATTAATAGCTGGTTGGTGGAACAGGAGGACTCCCTTTATGGTTATGTTTACTTTTATACAGCCTTGGAATGTAACATAATAAATAGTCCAAAAAGTAATAATGGTAAGTGCATATGCTGATCTTGGCTATAGTAGAGGACACAAATGATATAAATGGAAAACATTACCTATTTGCCTTCCTCCAAAGGTTTTTAGTTGGCAATTTTTTATTCCTTTT
>NW_022958725.1:0-562 GCF_012274545.1 Fukomys damarensis | reverse complement strand
TGGTTCTTATTTTTTCCCATTCCCCTGCCCTCCCTTCAACCCCTCCACCCTTCCCTATCTACAGACTTTGTTTTCATTTTTTCTTTTGTTCAGGTTAACTCCATTCCTGTCTTTCTTTTCCCCTACCCCTCCCATTTCCCCTTCCTCTTTGCAACTTTTCTTCTTATAAAAATATTCTCATTTTAACTGTGGCACTTACCACATTTCAGTTGGCCAAGAGTCGCCAGTGGCTGCTGCATTGGAAAGTGTAGCTCTAGGTCATGAACTAAATAATTTATTTTCTTAAAAAATAATCTCCATTTGATTCTAACCCATAGTCGAGGCTGAGAAATTTCTGCTGCTTGAGGTAAAGAAGTAGAAGGCACTTTCAGGGTTCATCTAGTGCCCATGATATTTGGAGAACCTCCTACGTGATTTTTTGTAGGTTCCTTGTGAGGATGGAAGATTGTGCAGAAGGGGCCCTCCAGGAGGCTTTGTTAAGAAACGCTCTCTACAGACGTAAGGGAATATTGTGAGAGTAGTGCCTCAGAGGAAGAACAGGGTTCCACCAAAAACAAGATGA
>NW_022958724.1:0-240 GCF_012274545.1 Fukomys damarensis | reverse complement strand
AGTCTTTAGAAAAATTAAAATAGAAATCAGAATGAGACATGACCACTAATTATAAAGAATATAGTAAAAAATAAAGTAAAATAACATGAGGGTCAGAGATGTAGCTCAGTGTTAAAACTCTTGCATAGCATGCCCAAGACCGTGTGCACCAGGACACCACCTGCCACACACACACAAGAGATGTGGAGCAATTAGGAACCTCAGAGATTTGTTGTGAAAATGTAAAATGATGCAGACACT
>NW_022958723.1:0-983 GCF_012274545.1 Fukomys damarensis | reverse complement strand
TGAGGCTGGTTGAATAGCAGACTTCCAAGTAACCTTGTACAATAAATTATCTTTGCACCAGAATAAGAGAGAAAGAAGAGTAAAGATGTTACCTTTCGGCTAAGGTTGACAAACCTTGAAGTCTTGACATGCCCTTGAATTACAAAATCCCAGCTGAAGGAAACTGTGGTGCCAGGACCAACCACTAAGGGTCCGGGTCACTTTGCAGTAAGACATACCACAGGGGCCAGTGTTTTCAGTTGATGGGATTGTTCAGAAATCCATTTTCCCCAGGCACACTATTCCTTATTAATCTTCCAGGAAAATCTGCATTGCAAGTAAAGTTCCATATCAAAGTGTCCCTGGGCTGGCTCTGAGAGGTCCTAAAGCCTGAAATAAGGAACCAATGACATCCTTTTAAGATAAGTTTGTAGGTTCAAGGACTCCCATTGCAGACAAAGAATTTTCAGGATGCATCAGTGAAGAGATATGTGAGAAGGGTTTATTAGGATGCACTCAGTGAACAGAGTTTAGTGCTCAGAGAAGTTCAACACATTACAAGCCAGAGTGGGTACACTGAAGGAATGTCTTCAAGATGGGTGATCTAGGGTGTGTGTTCTCACTGTCAGGTTGCAGCGCAAGTCATCAAGTGTTTGAGGTTCAGATCTGTTGCCCACCAATGTTGCTGCTTCCTGAGGATGGAGGAAGCACAATTCACAGGTTAAAAGATCAGGTTAAGAGCCCTAACTTATTGTAAAAGGACATTTAGGAATTTTTTTGAGTGAGTTTCCTGGAAGTGAAAAAGGCTTGTCTTGAAGCCTCAGTGTCTCTTAAAAGTCAAACCCCAAATCTCAATTTCCTTCTTCCCTCTACCTAGTTTTTATTTTTTCTATCCTACCACAAAAGCAGTAGGCTGACGAGGTCAGCCTCACACAAGGTCCCTTTTCAGTGAGAGAAAGATTTATTTTTAATCTCGTGTTGTTTTGATCAGTGTTGATGCATTA
>NW_022958722.1:0-245 GCF_012274545.1 Fukomys damarensis | reverse complement strand
CTGCATGGCTGAGCATTCCTCACAGGATCATTGTATGCCTGAAGGGGTGAGAATGTGCTGCCTACATTGCTAACAATTCCATAACCAGTCTGCTGAATGCAAGCAAGATGAGGTTGAGCTCGTTGTGTCTAATCTGTCATCAGAGATCCACTGAATACAGGATGATACTAATGAGGTCTCTGTGGGCTGTAACCAGGTCCACACCATTCTGTGGGAGGCACATCAGTGGGAATGCAGGCTCACGG
>NW_022958721.1:0-255 GCF_012274545.1 Fukomys damarensis | reverse complement strand
TTGGATTTTGGAACGCTGCAGATTTTCAGATTGTGGATGTTTAATGTGCATTAAGTGTGTGATAATTTAGTAGGGCACCCATTGGAAAACGAATTCCATGTTCAGTGTAGAAATTTAGGAAATCCCAAAGGAAATAATTACCACCCATAACCTCAGCCCTCAAAGGTAAGTGAGCTGATATTTTGATGTATTTGTTTCTAATGTTTACAAATGTATGTATTAATCTTGTAGCAAACTATTATTAAATTTTGTTCT
>NW_022958720.1:0-205 GCF_012274545.1 Fukomys damarensis | reverse complement strand
GGGCATGTGGCCTTCTGCATACTTCCCTGTTCTGGAGGCAAGATAATGTCTACCTTGAAACTGGGATCTAAGTTACATAGCCTAGTCTCCAACAGCTGCCATCATCATTTTCAAAGTATTTTCTTGTCCTCATCCTATGCTTTTTTGTTTGTTTGTTTTTGTTTTTGGTACCGGGGTTTGAACTCGAGACCTTGTGCTTTCAAGG
>NW_022958719.1:0-211 GCF_012274545.1 Fukomys damarensis | reverse complement strand
TGCTCAAACTATTACATAATAGTTACAAGTTATTTTCTCCCTTATATTATTGTGGGGGTGTTTATATAAATTTTTGGGAAGGTATTTGTATGATTAGAACATATCACCTATGACCTTCATTTCTGTATAGTAAAGAGGATATCATAAAATATTTGTTCTAAAAGAGGGCACTGTGTTTGACAGAGTTGAGAATGACTGGACTATTGGTAGG
>NW_022958718.1:0-335 GCF_012274545.1 Fukomys damarensis | reverse complement strand
TCCCTCTCCCCTCGGGAATCCAACTCAGGACCTTGTGCTTGCAAGGCAGGCACAGTGCTACTGGGCTAAGTCCTCAGCCCTTCTGGATTTCTCTCATGTGGAAAACTTAAAAATATATAACCTAGTAAATAAAAATTTAAGATAAAGGAGAAAGAATGGGAAAACAGAAGGTAGA
Organism: Fukomys damarensis; assembly: GCF_012274545.1. Lineage (NCBI taxonomy): Eukaryota > Metazoa > Chordata > Mammalia > Rodentia > Bathyergidae > Fukomys > Fukomys damarensis. Next base: position 160 of record NW_022958718.1, on the reverse strand, counting down.
CTTCTAGAGATGAGGAAGGGGGTAAGCAAGAGACAGTGGAAGGGCAGCTAAGGGAAAGGGGACGTTCACAGATTGAGACCCATTAAGTGCAGTCCTAACTTCCCCAAATGCACCCATTGTCGTGTAATAGTAACACATACTAACAAACTTTTAAACACCG
>NW_022958717.1:0-219 GCF_012274545.1 Fukomys damarensis | reverse complement strand
AAAGATAATTTCTTATAATTATTGACATCTTTTCAGCAACTTTCAGCTTCTTGTCTTCAGTTGCCATTGACTAGATTCCTAAGACATTCCATAAAACTGTTCATTTTATTCAAAATACCTGTCTTCATTTATTTTTATTTATTTGCTTATGTTACTTTTTTTTAGAGAAGTTATGATAAAAGAAACACCTGTACAAATTTAAGATTCCAATTTTGCAGT
>NW_022958716.1:0-300 GCF_012274545.1 Fukomys damarensis | reverse complement strand
TCCTCTTTGCTGGCAGTGGCCTCAGTGGGAGCCGTTTCCTCTGCATGCTCTGCTGGCTTCTTCTTCTCCCCCTTCTCCTCCCCTTCCTCCTCCTCCTCGTCTTCTTGGGGATACAGGTCTGGGTACTTCTACATGCATTCCTGCATGGCCCAAAACTGGCCTAGAGTCCAATCCTTTGATGTTATTTATGCTGTAGTGGAAACAGGAAAAGGCCAACTTGAACTGTTCTCTACAGGTGCCACTGGCCATTTCCCCAGGCATGGGTAGTTTCAGTTAATGTCTCTGGCGGCCCATGTTCCT
>NW_022958715.1:0-1331 GCF_012274545.1 Fukomys damarensis | reverse complement strand
TTTTTTTTTTTTTTTTTTGTACCAGGAATCAAGCTCAGGTCCTTGTCCTTCTGTGAGGCAGGAAGCAGAACCACTGAGCTAAATCCCAGCCCAAGGAATATTAAATCTTGAATCATATATTAGGGAAATTGTAGTGAAAACTGATTCATAGTACCAAAGTTAGGAAATAACGTTTTACTTTGAAATAGACTTGATCTAGTCTCTTCACTTTTTAAGTAACTGACTTTGGGCAAAGCTTTTTCTCTTGAAGTAATCAGCACCCAGCTTATGGGACTGGAGCAAATAGAGAATTGCATCATAGAGAAGTAGTAGCCATTGGTGAAAAATTAACCTTTTTTTAGTAAACGTAGGATATGATACGGAGGATGCAGTATTGTGTCCTTACTAACTAAATCCCAGAATTAGTAGCAGCACTAGATTGGGCCAGTTCTTGCCATACCGGGCAACTCAAAGAAGAAAAAGCAAAGCCCAGTAATTCTTTGCAAAGTAACCTCTCATTTAAGTCACCTACTTAAAGTAAGTAAAGGGAGAAATTAAGAGATCTGATTCTGGAAAAATTGATAGGAAGGCAGCATGGCTTCTTTGTGTGTTATGTATACAACTTTTGCAGTGGTACCTTGGTTCACAAACTTAATTTGTTCCACAACTCAGGGAAAGATGGCCACATTTGTCCGTGTGGTAAAGATGGCCGTGGTCACGTTCATCACTGGATGCAGTTTGCAAACATGAGCAGTATTTTGCCAAATGTATCTTTCTGTTTGCAAACCACATTGTTCACAAGCAAAAGTGCTCATGAATTCGAGTACCACTGTATTTCAAATAAAGTGTTTCTTTTTCATTTTTTGTTCATTATTTCAAAAGTAAAGCTTGCCTGTCTAAAAATTAAGAGAAGTAAACACTTGTTCCCATGACCCAGCAACGTATTGGCACAAACTTTTTTTGATACATTGTATTTTGCTCCAAAGATGGGTTTAGCACTGATTATAATCTGTTTTGTTTAATATTTCAGCAGTGTATTTCTATTTGAGTTTATAATTTAATACTTGTTACATTACCTGCATAGTTTTACATTTGTGGGGATGTACTGTTATTTATAAATAACCCCTATCTAAGAGTACCTTGGGTCGATTTTTAGCCTTGGTGTTTGTTTGTTTGGTATTGGGGATTGAACCCCAGTCTTTGTGCTTGTGAGGCAGGTGACAGGACCACTGAGCTAAATCCCTGGCCTGATTTTTAGCCTTGTAAGCAAGGTGATGACCCATATCTGACCTCTTACCTGAAGATAATTTCCTAGATGTACAGATGATGAATCATTGAGTCTGTGGCTATGT
>NW_022958714.1:0-228 GCF_012274545.1 Fukomys damarensis | reverse complement strand
ATCTCACTGTGTTCTCAAGCTCACCATCTGGAAGGAACCTGCTCACCAGGATGATTCACACCAGGTGCCTGACACCCAGACACAGACTGGTACAACAGTCCTGCCCCATGCCAGGGTCCTCAGAGGTTCAGTCTGGAAGTATACAGTAGGGTCCACTGCTAGAGCTACAGAAAATGCACTAAGATTGCTGGTGTGGACCTCTAATGCCCTGAATATCAGACTCAACTT
>NW_022958713.1:0-367 GCF_012274545.1 Fukomys damarensis | reverse complement strand
TCCTAAGAATTGAGAGTATAGAATATCACAGTGTCCAGAAATGGATCCTTTGATATATAATACATAGATTTTTTTTTTGTACCAGGAATCAAATTCAGGACCTTGCACTTTCTGGGCAAGCACCGCACCACTGAGCTATATCCCAGTCTCATACAGTGATTTTCAAAGCAAGTACAAAGGCAATTCAGTGGAATATAGGCTTACCAAAAAAATGGTACTGTGAAAATCAATTTATATATGCAAAAAAGAACACTCTAAAGTAATTAACTTTGTCACTCTCTAAAGTAATTAACTCAAATGGATCATAAACCTTAATATTCATATGGGTGCAGAGAAGAGTGCTTATGACTTATTTCTTTTTGGAGTC
>NW_022958712.1:0-225 GCF_012274545.1 Fukomys damarensis | reverse complement strand
GGACTTCTCTAAATAAACATTGCCACTGCTTCTTGCTCATTTTGATCAATTCTTTGCTCAAGAAGAAAAAAACCAGAAATCTAACTCCAGAAGGAGAAGCAAGCAACCCGAAACCTGGCCGTGCTTGTTTGGCGAGCTACTTTTACAAGGAGCTATTCGATTGAACTAGCTTTCTTCTCACTGGGACACAGTGTGGCAAGCAAGATATTTGTAGAAGAGACACCT
>NW_022958711.1:0-590 GCF_012274545.1 Fukomys damarensis | reverse complement strand
GAGTTACCGTGTGGCCATACATCCCAGAATACTTAGCTGACTGCCTAATGGGAAGCACGCTGTGGGGGTCAAATCCGAAACCCGGGGGATCTGTCTCGGGGCAGAGCTTTGCCCAGACCGCAGGAACGCATGTTGGGTTGAGGGGACACTGGACTTCTCTTCCATTTGGTACATTTATGTCATCAGGTGTAGAAGTCTGTGTGAAGAAAGAATAGAAAGTTACATAGTATTCATAGAGTAGTGGGCTTAAAAATTTTACTAAAGACACAGAACACTCTTTTAGATGATTTACATATTTGTGTAGGGCTTCACCATTTTATTTGTGTAAATAGATGATGTTGTGATGTTGCTGTTAATGGGACTCAGACATGAAAAGACAAAGTAGAATTCTTGGGTTGTGATTGTTGCTCAATGAGCAAATGAGAACTCCAGTGAGATCTTCCAAATTTACCATCAAAACTGGGTCTGAATAAGATACGGGAGCTATGGCAGAAATGACATTTGTCTGATTATTTTTATACAAGTCTAGGGAATCTAAATTATCCTTTTCTTGTTTTGGTTCTTTGAGACAGGGCCTCACTATGTAGTTG
>NW_022958710.1:0-3081 GCF_012274545.1 Fukomys damarensis | reverse complement strand
AAGCTGTTTCCCGGGGAAAACAGCACTTTAATCCCCAGAAGCCCTCAGCAGAGTGCGTTTGTCTTCTAACATCAAGCTGAACTTATCCCCAAGTATACAGAGTTCTGGTGACTTGTGTGCACTCAGAACTGCTAGGCACTCTCTTAGGCCTGAAGGGCTTCTCTGCTAAAAATGCCTCACAACAGTGTATCATCTCTGCCAGGCACAGACCTACAAACAAAAAGCAATACAGTTGTGCTCCACATAACAGGTGGACTTCACTGGTAAACTCACAGAGTTGCCGAACCTTTGTCTGTACAGCACTTCACATTCATGAAACTGACCACTTTTACTTTAAATGGCTAAGCGGTGAGAGAAGCTGTTTCCCAGGGAAAACTGCACTTTAATCCGCAAAAGAACTCTACAAAGTCTGTTTGAGTTCTAACGTCAATCTGAACCTATCCCCAAGTATACAGAGTTCTGGAGGCTGGTGTGCACTAAGACCTGCTAGGCACTCTCTTAGGCCTGAAGAGCTTCTCTGCTAAAAGTGCCTCACATCAGTGTTTCAATCTCTGCCAGGCAGAGGACCACAAACAGGAAGGAATACAGTTGTGCTCCACATAAGAGGTGGACTTCACTGCTAAACTCACAGAGTTGCAGCACCTTTCTCTGTGAAGTACTTCACATTCATGAAACTGACCACTTTCGCTTTAAACGGCTAAGTGGCGAGACCTGCTGTTTCCCTTGGAAAACTGCTCTTTAAACTGCAGAAGACCTCTGCAAAGTTTGTTTCTCTTCTAAAGTCAAAGTGAACCTATCCCCGAGTATACAGAGTTCTGGAGCCTTGTGTGCACTCAGAGCTGCTAGGCACTCTCTTAGTCCTGAAGGGCATCTCTGCTAAAAGTGCCTCACAACAGTGTTTCAATCTCTGCCAGGCAGAGACCCACAAACAAAAAGGAATACAGTTGCACTCCATATAAGATGTTGACTTCACTTTGAAACTCACAGAGTTGCAGCACCTTTCTCTGTGGAGTACTTCACATTCATGAAACTGACCGTTTTGGCTTTAAATGGCTAAGCGGCGAGAGAAGCTGTTTCCCTGGGAAAACAGCACTTTAAACCGCAGAAGCCCTCTGCAGAGTGCGTTTGTGTTCTAACCTCAATCGGAACCTATCCGCAAGTATACAGAGTTCTGTAGGCTTGTGTGCACTCAGAGCTGCTAGGCACTCTCTTAGTCCTGAAGAGCTTCTCTGCTAAAAGTGCCTCACAACAGTGTTTCAATCTCTGCCAGGCAGAGACCTGCAAACAAAAAGGAATACAGTTGTACTCCACATAAGAGTTGGACTTCACTGGTAAACTCACAGAGTGGCAGCACCTTTCTCTGTGGAGTGCTTCACATTCATGAAACTGACCGTTTTCGCTTTAAATGGCTAAGCGCCAAGAGAAGCTGTTTCCCGGGGAAAACTGCACTTTAAGCTTCAGAAGCCCTCTGCAAAGTGCATTTCTGTTCTTCCTGAAGGGCATCTCTGCTAAAAGTGCCTCACAACAGTGTTTCAATCTCTGCCAGGCAGAGACCCACAAACAAAAAGGAATACAGTTGCACTCCATATAAGATGTTGACTTCACTTTGAAACTCACAGAGTTGCAGCACCTTTCTCTGTGGAGTACTTCACATTCATGAAACTGACCGTTTTGGCTTTAAATGGCTAAGCGGCGAGAGAAGCTGTTTCCCTGGGAAAACAGCACTTTAAACCGCAGAAGCCCTCTGCAGAGTGCGTTTGTGTTCTAACCTCAATCGGAACCTATCCGCAAGTATACAGAGTTCTGTAGGCTTGTGTGCACTCAGAGCTGCTAGGCACTCTCTTAGTCCTGAAGAGCTTCTCTGCTAAAAGTGCCTCACAACAGTGTTTCAATCTCTGCCAGGCAGAGACCTGGAAACAAAAAGGAATACAGTTGTACTCCACATAAGAGTTGGACTTCACTGGTAAACTCACAGAGTGGCAGCACCTTTCTCTGTGGAGTGCTTCACATTCATGAAACTGACCGTTTTCGCTTTAAATGGCTAAGCGCCAAGAGAAGCTGTTTCCCGGGGAAAACTGCACTTTAAGCTTCAGAAGCCCTCTGCAAAGTGCATTTCTGTTCTAAGGTCAAACTGAACCTATCCCCGTGTGTGCAGTGTTCTGGAGGCTTTTGTGCACTCAGAGCTGCTAGGCACTCTCTTAGTCCGGAAGGGCGTCTCTGCTAAAAGTGCCTCACAACAGTGTTTCAATCTCTGCCAGGCAGAAACCTATATACAAAAAGGAATACTGTTGTACTCCCCATAAGAGGTGGACTTAACTGGTGAACTCACAGAGTTGCAATACCTTTCTCTGTGGAGTACTTCACATTCATGAAACTGACCGCTTTCGCTTTAAACCGCTAAACGGCGAGAGAAGCTGTTTCCCGGGGAAAACAGCACTTTAAACCCCAGAAGCCCTCTGCAAAGTGCATTTGTGTTCTAATGGCAAACTGAACCTATCTCCAAGTATAGAGAGTTCTGGAGGCTTGTATGCACTCAGAGCTCCTAGGCAGTCTCTAAGGCCTGAATGTCTTCTCTGCTAACAGTACCTCACAACAGTGTATCAAACTCTGCCAGGCAGAGACCTACAAACAAAAAGGAATTCTGTTGTACTCCCCATAGGAGGTGGACTTCACTGGTAAACTCACAGAGTTGTAGCACCTCTCTCTGTGGAGCACTTCACATTCATGAAACTGACCACTTTCGCTTTAAACAGCCAAGCGGAGAGAGAAGCTGTTTCCTGGGGAAAACTGCACTTTAAACCGTAGAAGCCCTCTGCAAAGTTCGTTTCTGCTGTAACATCAAACTGAATCTATACCCAAGTATACAGAGTTCTGCAGGCTTGTGTGCTATCAGACCTGCTAGGTACTCTGTTAGGCCTGAAGGGCTTCTCTGCTAAAAGTGCCTCAAAACAGTGTTACAATCTCTGCCAGGCAGAAACCTACAAACAAAAAGGAATACTGTTGTACTCCCCATAAGAGGTGGACATCACTCTTAAACTCACAGAGTTGCAACACCATTCTCTGTGGAGTACTTCACATTCA
>NW_022958709.1:0-256 GCF_012274545.1 Fukomys damarensis | reverse complement strand
GTCAGGAGAGAACTCACCGGGGTGTCACAGCACCCCAAATCATCACATGCATTTAAAACTCCCCGCCTCCCACCCTCTTGGGTGTAGACAGTGACTAGTCACCCTTTCCCACAGACGGATCCCCAGCCAGAGCTCCGCTCAGATTGCCACCCAAAATGGCAGTGCAGTTTGACACTGCTACATAGAGTTTGACAGCCTCTCAACTACAACTTCTTTATCACTCAGTGTGTTCACACGTTTCTGATTTGATAGTCTG
>NW_022958708.1:0-723 GCF_012274545.1 Fukomys damarensis | reverse complement strand
GAGTTCTGCTGGAGTCCACTGGCAGTTCTAGGGTCAGGACGGGGCAGGAGAAATTGCTTACTCTCTGCGATTTGGAGGGCGGTTTAGTGAACAGACTATCCCGCAGAAGGCAGAGCAGCACTGGAGTCCTTGTGAACAGTCTTCCTGCAATGTACAGAACTGGTAGCAGTTCTCGGGTTCCGATCTGCAGGGCGGTGGTTCCAAGATGTAGTCTGGAATAGAACACAGGTAAGAGAAGAGCCTATCAAAGGCCAGAGTGGCAGTCAAAGCTCAGAAAGCCCAGGGAAACTGGCACCTCGAGCTGCCTCAGTGGTCCTGGAAGAGGAAAATCAAATTTCTTCCTTAGCTTTTGTCTTTCTCTGAGTTCTGAGAGGGGAGCCAGGACTTGGTTATACGATCAAAGACTGCATTTTCACCCACTGTCTCTGCAGGTCAGATGCCAAGTCCCCACAGACCTGGTAGGGTTTATGGCAAGTGTATGAACGCTGAGTGTGAGGTGAACAAGAAAGGGTGTTTACACCCATTCTGCACCCACTCGTGTGGTTTTGAGCGAGTTGTACCGCTTCTCACAAACAGCATAGTTCATCCTACGTGAATCCAACTCAGACTACTTATGTGTAGGAAGAAAAAATGGAAGTTAAGTTTTTTGAAAGGATGAAGGCCACAGAGCAACCTGAGAGTACTGGATCAGAGAGCTAGGACTCAACTCACAGGTGATTTCTC
>NW_022958707.1:0-1450 GCF_012274545.1 Fukomys damarensis | reverse complement strand
ATGGTCTCTTCATGAATAGGTACTGAGTGAATGAAGGACTGTCACTAGACAGGAGCTCCAAAGTCAAGATTGTTGCTGTGTCCCACTGTTTGACCTTGAAGCTGGGACTATGTTCATTTCTAAATGGTTAGCCAGAGGGGTGGGGAGGGGTGGTCCATCCCACAATGCTTTATGCCCTTTTATCTAAGAGTATGTTTTAATCACATATGAGGATCGTTCCATCAGTGTTGAAGATCTCTTACATTTTCACCAAGTCTCAGGTTCTTTCTTAAATTGTTCAATGTGCTCTTTACCTTTGTTGCCATTACAGAAACTAACTCCTGGGGTAATTTTCTTCCACTAGGGAACATTTCTCAATGCCTAGAGACATTCGTAATTGCCACATCTGATGGGATGCTACTGATGGATAGTGGGTGGAGGTTGATAGTTCTACTAAACATCCTACAGGACAGTAGCCTGGCCCCACTAAAAAGTGAGCTGGTCCAGAAAGTCAACAGTGCCAAGGTTGAGAAATCCCAGGTTACTTTAAAAGTTTCTTATTAAAAACGAGGTTAACTGTAAAAGTCACTGAGAATATTTCTCCCTCTTTTATTTCTTCTCCACTTTCACAAGACCCAATACACTGTGGGGTATCTGGACCCAGAATACTGAGATCCTGTAGAGAAATTAGCAGAGAGATCAATAATCGTAATATCAGTAGCAGCTTGCATTTGTATATTCGCTTTATTTCCCATATATTGAGTCAACTGGGGCCACGCTGGGGAAGGAAGTTGGAAAGATTTCCCCAAGAATATTTCTCATTTTATGCGTTTCCAGAATTAACGGTTTAAAACAAATTAGAAATAGATTAAACAAGGTACCTTTGGTCAAATAGAAAAGCAATTACATGATAGGAAATTGTAATAATCCATCACAGGCATCAGGTTCCAGGTCCCAGAGCCCAGCGCAGTTTCTGCTGGCAACTGCTGCTGTGCGCCCATGTACTGCAGGAGGCTCTGTGCTCTGTGTGTGAGTGACACAAAGATAAGCACTGTCACCAGGGCCAGGAGGGGGGTGCCCAGTTTTCCCAGTGATAATCAGAAGCATGCAGCATTTGATGGATGTCTGTGTACTGGGTTCTACCTGGTAGAGGGTAAGTGCTGGCTTACGCTAAGTTCTGAGTGCTGTATTCTTGAAAGGTATAGATGACTGCTTACCTGTGTTCGATGGATAAGGAAACAGAGAAGCCACAAAAGTGCCTCCAAGCATCAGGGAGGGTGCTGGGACACTGATCTATATACCCCCAGCTGTTCATGCAGTTCCTATTAAATCTATTGAGTTCTGTGAATACCTGATATCTGGTGCACAAAAGAGACTGAATGAATGCTTATTACTGTCAATTTTAGAAAGAAAACTCAAAACAGAAAGATCGTACCTACTGATAGCACACATTCTCTCTCTCTCTCTCTCT
>NW_022958706.1:0-1749 GCF_012274545.1 Fukomys damarensis | reverse complement strand
TTGGGCTAAATTTATACCATGACTTGAGGGTAATTGTCACCTTACAAATATGAACTCTTCAGACAGAAATGTTATCTCCACTGTTAATTTCCTTTTTTATCTATCAGTAAAGTTCTGTTGCTTTGTTATATAGGCTATGTTTGTGTCGTTTTATGACTGGACTTGATTTGTTAGCACTTCACATAATAGGATTGCTTTTTCCTCACTGTTTATGTGTCCATGCATGAGTAGGTGGGTCTGAATATGTATATTGTACATATCTGCTTGTCTCAGATTTTACAGCACTGGCCATGGAACAACCTACTTCCTAAACAGCGTCCAGTTTCTTCAGGATTTTTCCTTCAAACTAATCTTGATAATTCAAATTTGCCTGGGAAATTCATTTTGTCCAAATTTCTAATATATTAGTCAATGTTATACATTCTGTACTTCATAATTAAATTGTTGCCTTAATTTTATAACCTCATATATACACTTCTATGTTCTATATATATTCTCTATATATTTCTTGTGTAGACAAATCTACAATGTCTCTTTTATTTTTCTCTTTAGAAACCAGCTATATTTTTCCTGTTGGTATCTCTCCTGAATTTACTCTCCTTTCTTTTCTTACTCTTGTTCAATTATTCTCTTTATAAATTTTTGGATATAAACACTCATTTCATTTATATTTATTTATTATTTAATAACAAATGAGATCATGGATTTTCTCCTTACTGCAACTTTGGCCTAGGATTAGTATTGATGGCTCTATTTCCTCTTTGAATGCAGAATGTTATTTATTAAGAGTCTTATGAGTTTTCAGGTGGTTTTCCTTGTTCTTTCATTATTGACTCCTAGTTTATTTTGTTCTCTGAGCAAAAAATGTGGCCTGGTAATTTTTACTGTGTGGCAGAAGTTATAGAGATTTCTTTGTAGCCTCCTATAAGACCCGGTTTTGTATATTTCATGAGAGCCTGTAAGAATGCTGTGTTTCTTAGTTAAAGGCCACAGAGTTCATATAACACATGCCTTCAATATTTTTCAGATCCTCCTTTATTTTCTCTTTTAACTTCATATTAGCATATTTTTGTGTATCTGTTTCAGTGCTTTGGGACATACAGCATCAGAACTATCAAATCTTCATTTGAGAATGTGCCCATCTTCCATGTTTTAAATATCATGTTTGGCTTCTGTTACGGGTCTTTATCAGGATCAGTGATATACCCTTTGTTATGTCGGGCTACACCTGAAGGGATTAGCATTTTGACACAGCAAGGCTGGCTGTACCCATTCCAAAAGAAAAATAGTAACAGAGCTTTTCAACAATCCCCCTTTATATTCTACTCAAGACCATAGTAAATTCATATTATGCACAATAATTTTACACATCTGCTTGTTAATGAGTTTTCTACCTTTATTTTTTTTTAAATCTTAGCTATCCTAAAAAAATCTGAGCTATCCAAGGACAAAATCATGGAACACAATCTAGTAACTACTTATGAAGGGGGGAGGTACCTGATATCTCTCTTAAACTGGATGGTTGATAGTGATGAGATCAGTTACAACTCCTGTTGTTGTTACTCCTCATTTGGGACACTGAAAAGCAAGCTGATTCTATTCTCGAATAGAAAAGTTAATGTCACGTACATATATGATTTTTCAGAGCAAGAAATGTTAAACCTTTGTGGCATACCTGCCTTTCCTGCCCTCACTGGGATAGATCTGGGTTGTCTTTTGAGATGGAAGAGCTTTTTAAGGTCATAGTAT
>NW_022958705.1:0-213 GCF_012274545.1 Fukomys damarensis | reverse complement strand
CATTTAAAGCAAAAGCGGTCAGTTTCATGAATGTGCAGCACTCCACAGAGAAAGGTGCTGTAAATTTGTGAGTTTACTAGTGAACTCGACCTATCATGTGGAATACAACTGTATTCCTTTTTGTTTGTAGGTCTCCGCCTGGCAGAGTTTGAAACACTGTTGTGAGGCACTTGTAACAGAGAAGCCCTTCAGGCCTAAGAGAGTGCCTAGCAG
>NW_022958704.1:0-620 GCF_012274545.1 Fukomys damarensis | reverse complement strand
CATACTCTGCTCAATATCTTTTGCTTTTCAAGTGATTTTGTCTTTGACGTACCAAACTGCCCTTGTTTGGACACCTCAAGTTTATCAAACAATTTAATTTGTATCTAATCTCAGTTACTGATGGTGAGAACATTCTTTCACAGGACCTCAGGCTCCTTTCAGATTGTGTCTCTTCTTCAGTATTCTGAATCTTCTTTGACATTCAATTTCTATTTAACAGTGATGCAAAAGACGAGGAGGTCCTGAGGATACACTGGGATTTGTATATAGTATCAGGCCATAACTCATTAAGAAAATTAAAAAAATAAAAGTTACTTATTACAAATCTTTTGGATGTAAGACAGAAATAGGAATGCAAGAGAGCTGATGCTCCTTTGTATTAGTAGAAGTCAGAGTCACACCATTTTAGAACCCTGGATAGGCTATACCAGGTTCCTGATATCAAAGTTATATCTAACTGAGAATTAGCCAATCAAAGGAATGACAGTGGGTAATTATGGGATCTGTGGTTGATTAAAAACCATAGTATAATACTTTGTCCCTTCTGCTGCCCACAAGTGGAGTCTATTTCCCCAGCATTAACTCTGGCTTGGTATTATACCTTACCTTGACCAATGGAA
>NW_022958703.1:0-400 GCF_012274545.1 Fukomys damarensis | reverse complement strand
GAGGCAGGAGAGAAGAGAAGGAGTACTGCTTAAGAAAGTACAGAAAAGTCTACCTAAGATATTCGACCTTACCAAAAACAGGACTGTGTAGAGGTCTGCAAGAGGGACTGAGGCAGAACATTTTGTCTAGAGTGAACGACAACCCAGGCAGACCAGGACTAGTCCCATGAGATGCCTTTCACACCATCTTTGGAGTGTAAACTCCAGAAACTGATGGGAGAAAAGTGGTCCCAGTGCCACTGAGGAGACATAGAAGTCTGCTTCAGGCCACAGAGCTTCCCAGGGGGAAATATAATAAGAAAGTCTGAAGGTGGGTGGTGATGTCCATCCTGGAATTCCGCGAAACACTTCAGTAACACTGTGACGTAAGTGAAAATCACTGACAAAGGCACATTGGCTG